>NC_080582.1:83714052-84015777 GCF_029962835.1 Magnolia sinica
TTGAATTCTCCACCATTAAAAACCTCCTAAAACCTAACTAATGTTTATTTTCCATCTGATAAGGTCACACAAACATGCATGAAGGGAAAAGGCTAATATCAGCTTTATCCAAAACGTTTTTGGCCTATAAGAAGGTTTTAAAGGTAAATCACCACTGATTCCTACGTTATGGTCCACATGAGCGTAGAATCTTATTCATTTTTGGGAAATTTCATTAAAATAATCTGTAAAATAGGATGGACGGAGTGGATATACAATACGTAGACCATGGTGGGCCCCATAGTAAGGGACGCACCGTCTTGGGTGAGGCCTTGGCCGCACCAGATCCACTCCCCGTCATGGAGTCAGTGGCTTTCGAGTCGGAAGAACTATCCGATCCTAACCGTTGGTCAGTTAGGGTCCATGATCAGTGGACACCTAGCTCAACTATAATTTATATCAGTAGATACTAGCCACCAATCATGGTCTTTTTCTCAGATGAACGGGCACCATTATTTCATGTGAGGGGGTCGAACGCGGACGTGTCATGCATCCTGACCGTTTGTCAGGTAGGGCACACTGAACAGGAAGCGGATTGTCTGGTGCACAACACACCACCGACCTGGCTGGTGTGCTATGTGGATCCCATCACGAGGACAAGCGCTGATGGACGGAGTTTTCTACAACACAAAGCCCTGTGGCTCCTACTGAGATGTTCGTGTGAGATCCACTCCGTCCAAACGTTTCAACAGCTCATGTTAGAATGAGATCCCAGAAATGAGGGAGATCCGAGACCTAGGTGGGCCGATCTACAGGAAACAGTGAGGAGGGAAACACCCACCATTGAAATGTTCCTGGATTTCACTGTGATTTTTACGTGCCATCCAACCAATTCTCACGAGGACGAAGAGAAAAAACAAAAACCATCCTGATCCAAACCTTATGTGGGCCCTAATAAGATTTCAATGGTAGGCGTTTTCCTCCCCACTGATTCTAGTGGTGGGGCCCACCTGAGACTTGGATGTACATCATCTATGAACTTTAGTCATAACATAATTGGGGAAACTGATGGATAGATTGAAATTCACAGGGACATCCCAAGTGGGCCCCACATGTCTTTGTGTGGCAGGAGACTCAAAGTCCTTCCGTAACTCAAATTTAGCTTGACTTTCAAAAGAAAAAACTTCTTGCTTGCCTTTAAAAAAAAAATCATATCCTTGGGTGCAGGAAGGGGATTAGGTGAGGCCGAGTAACAGCTGAGGCACTGACCGTGGGCCTACGTTGATGTATGTAAGCCCCGTCATTTCTGGGGATGTTCCCACAAAAGAATCAGTTACAAATCTCAAAGGGGACACACACAATAGGGATTGAATATCCACCGTTAAAAACTTCTTGTGACCACAAAACTTTGGGATCAAGCTGATATTACGGCGGATGAGACCCGGGGTCCACCGAGGTAGGTAGTACCGCTAATTGTGGGGCCCAATGTGATGTATGTGACTACATCCACGCCGTCCATCCATACTGAAAGCTCATTTTAAGACATGATCCAAAAAATGAAGTAGATCCAAATCTTATATTGAAGATAGCACATAAAACAATATTCATTGAATTCCCACCATTAGTGATAATGTTTAATTGCCATCCAACCTGTTGATAAGGTTACAAAGATCTGGATGAAAATACCACACAGATATTATCTTGATCCAAAACTTTTGTCGCCCACGAGAAGTTTTTAACTGTCGATCAGCACTGTTTCCTGTATTATGGTTCATCTGATAATTGGATCTGCTTCATTTTTTGCACCATTCATTGAAATAAACTTTCAATATGGATGGACGGCGTGGATGTAGTCACATACATCACAGTGGACCCCACAGTCGGAGGTCCCACCCACTTCGGTGGATCCGCGGTCACAGTTACATGCAACCTTATCAAGAAGTCTTGCGGTAAATTCATTTCCTTCCCGTGACTGAGCGTAGTCACGTGGCTCCGAGACTATTCGCTGACGTGGATGGAGGGCTTCATGTGGATGAGATCCACTCCATTCATCAGCTGCACCATCGTGTGTGTGGACCTTTGGCTAAAACTCTGGTGGGTAAAATCATGATGAACGGTTGAGATGAAATTATTAGGCTAACTTTAGCACGCTTACATGGACTTCGATGAATGTCGGCATACTTAGATAACATTTAGATGCATTTCAGTGGTCTTCAAGCATACTTCAACCAACTTTAGTAGACTTAGCTTCACTGAAATTTTTAATGGCTCTTATACCAACTTTGGTGCACTTCAACAAACCTGAATAGACAGCGGATAGAAACAGAGATAATCAGTGGTAAATGCCACAAGTGGGGAGTGTTTGGGATCACGCGTTTTAAATGCAGTAGGTTTAGGTGTGATTTCAAACTCATTACTAGTGATTACCACCAATGACAACAATATAAAAATTAAATAATTTGACTTTAAGAATTAGTAGGCCCCACCATGATGTTTAAGAGAAATTCACTTCATTCACTAGGTTTGTCACCCCATGTTAACTATAGGACAAAAAAATTAGTGTGGTTTAAAACCACCTAAGAGAGGGATGCCCACCCTTGATTTTTTTAGAACCCACTGTAATGATTACGTGAAATCTAATCTAATCACTAGATACAAAGTTAAAATTTATATCTTGGGATTAAAAAAAAAAAATCAATTCACAAGTGTGCCATGTGAAAGGAAGTAGTTTGGAGGGTAAGCTTTACTGTTTGCCTTCGTAGGTCCCACCAATTTATGGATTCAGCTGAATTTTGGACCTTTTTTAAAAATTGGATAACACACATGTTGGCTAGAGTGGAATTTACAAAAACATCTAAGAATTTTGTAGGCATGCTGTGTTCACTCAACTAGCTTTACATGAAAATTGCGTGAATTCAATTTTAAGTAGTGGACCCTGTCCTGATGTTTAAGTGAAATCTACCTTGATGACCAAGTACATTATCCTACTTTAGTTGTAGGGCTTAAAAGTTAGCTAGGTGGGCCATAAGAAGTGCAATAGTTGATAGAGGGACGCCTCGTATGTTGTTAACAATTGTATGATCCACCTAAATTATAAAGTGGGTTGATTTTTAGGCCTCATAGTTAAAATGGAGTGGTGCAATTGGTGACTAGGGTCAATTTTGTTGTTTTTTGAAGTCTTAAATTATTCAAAATCAGAGTATGTCGATTGCATCGACAAACCATTCGATGCCATTAAACAATGCTCAATCCCATTGAGAATTTTAAAATTTTTTCTAGTTGGTTGTTGGACTAACTGGATACTTTTTCGATGTTACCGAAGATGGCTTATTGACATTGAAGATCAGTTCAATGCAATTGAAGAAGATCCAATTTTCATGTCTTGACTCTAGAATGTTTAGGTATTTGTTTGATACCATCGACATGGCTTCAATGTCATCGAAGGATAAGTTTCGATGATATCAAACGAATTCATAGTTTTTCACAGAGTTGTGATTTTGTGGGATTTGTTTCTGATTTTGATTGAGATTCTCTTAAAGACTATATATTGGGGTATAATCGGGATTTGGAGGTATTTAGAGCTTTTTAATTCACTCTAGGGTTTCAAGAGTATAGATTAGGTTGATTTGAGGTTGTTCGAATTGGGTGTTCTCTCTATTATTATAATTTTCTGCTTTCATAGTAATATTTGTCACTTCGTGTCGTAATTTTTTCTCGCATGGGCTTTTCCACGTTAAATTCGGAGCGTTTGCATTGTGTTTGTTTGGTGCAATTGAATTACTTCACTTGATTCATTTGTGTGCTTCCGCGATTCCTCAATAAATTTTACATAAACATCATGGTGGGCCATGTATAAAAATATTTTTGTCATGTATATATTTATATAATTAACTTTTGCATGATTTTTTTTTTTTTTTTTGGTTAGCTTGTTAGTACATCCCACTGTCAATTCACACTTCACTATTAACCACCCCTACTAGGGATTGATACCAAGCATGAATATAATCAAATTTTAATTTTAAGAATTAATGACCCAACCATGACGTTTAGTGAAATGCACCAAATCACTAGGTATGTCACCTCACTTTAAACATAAGGTCCCAAAACTTAATGTAAACTGTGATTCAAGTAGGACAAACAAAGGAAAATCGTTAGAAGAGGAAAGCCACATGCATTGTTTCCAATCAAATAGTCCACCACGAGCTAGGGATGGTTTTTTAGCCTTAAAATTAAAATGTGGCAACTCATGATTGAATTGTATTTTACATAAACATTGTTGATGTAAAAATCTGATTAGCCTTACTTGGACTTTTGTGTGCTTCCATAAGAGACGAACAAAGAAGAACCCAATTAGTGCAGGGGACCCTCTGATATCTAAGTTAGATAATGAATCCAGGTTGGGATGAGTAGGAGGTTTTAAGCTATAGATTGTGTATACCTTTCACTATTAGAGGTGCTCGTATTTATAGTTGATAAGAGGTGATGATATAAAATGAGTCTCATTATTTAGTAAAATATTCCTTAGTTGGATCTCAATTCTAATATAAGCAGTAACAGTCACCCCAGAGTCTTGGCTGAGATCTCGGACAGAACCATACCATGATACGCTCACAAGATATTTGGCTCAGGCGGAAGTGGTTGAGATAAGGACAGGCCTTAATAGAAGGGGCGGGCTATGCTGGGAAACGGATTGGCTACTCCCCCTGACACCAGCCCCGGGGCTGGTGGTCGGTGCGTTGTGGGCCCCAACATGATGTATTTGTTTCATCCATTCCGTTCATCCATTTTTAAAGATCATTTTAGAGCTTGATTCTAAAAAAGAGAGGGATATATATCTCAGGTGGACCACACCACATGAAAAAAAAAGTGATTGGATATCTACCATTAAAATCCTCCTAAGGCCCACTGTACTGTTTATTTAACATCCAATCTGTTGATTAGGTCATAAAGGCCCAGATGAAGGGAAAAAACAAAAATCAGCTTGATCCAAAACTGTTATGGCCCCCAAAATATTTTTAATGGTCGACGCTAATTAAACACTGTTTCCTGTAATGTGGTCCAATTGAAATTGGGATATATCTCATTCTTGGTCTCATATCGTAAAATGATCTGTAAAAATAAATGGACGGAATGGATGAAACACATACATCATGTCGGGCCCCACAGAGCATCGACCATCAGCCATTGGCCGGTGTCAGGAGGAGTAGCCAATCCGTTTCCGCTATGCTGGCCTGAGACGTACGGACTCAGACATGCAGACCTGGCTATTTTTTTTAAAAAAAAGAAAGAGAGTATAATCAGCAATCCTTGGCCCGAGGATCATACAGTTTTATATCAGCCTCAGCAGGTAGGTACGGATGGTGGTTGGAGCTCTTTATTTTGAAATTTATTGGAGTTTCTGGGTAAATGGACGCAACGGCTAGTTTCGGGTTGGGTGGAACCATCCAATCAACGGTGCGGTACCATCCCTTCAGTCCATGTCTCTTTGGAACGTGTGAATGGTATACAGCTAGTGTATTTTTTTATTTTTTTTTCACACACGCACACACACCCCACACACTCACGCCTTCAGTGGGATTTCACCACCTATGGAATACTCGAACCGTTGAGCGAGTGTTGAAACTCCTGATAGTCCACCACCGGAGCAAGAGTAAGGATCCCTTGTACAATGTGATGGGCTATACCCCTGAACTCTTAAAAATCTGGAAGATCCTAACCGTCATCTTTGGCCTCTTTGTTCAAGGCTGTTGTTTTTTTCTTCTCTTGATCATGCTCATGCACGCTGATGAAAGGATTTGTGGGCGTCCTCATCCACGACATGGTCCATCATTTCAAAGGTGTGGATCATTTAATTCATCTTGCATCTAAGTGTATTAGACAATTTAGGCTTGAATCATTCTGGGGCCCACAGGTTTCTGTATAGGATCGCACCGGCAATATTAGATTATTCTGGGGCCTACGGGGCCCCATCCATTTGTGGTGCAAATGGATAGAAGCAAAGATCCTCAATAATAAAACAAGATTCTCTGAATTGAAGGCCAATATTGTTCCATCACATTCGATTAATGGCTAATCATCGAATGATTTTGTTTGAGTGCATCCTGACATGTTGCAATATGATATGTTAGATTAGTCTTTGAATCTAAATCATATTTCTATTATCCAAGCTCTTTATTTGATGGGTCCCAACATACATGTTCCATACAAATCAAATCAAATCTCTTTAATGGGATTGTTTTTTCCCCAACCAATTGAAGTTTGCCTCTTTGCTTTAAAAATGGACGACCAATATAAATTTAAAGTAATCTAAAGGGTTAACATAATGATTTTAATTAGATCATAGTTTATTAAGTCATTTCATTTTATTTCTATCCATATTAGGACTTTAATAGAACTTACTCCCAACTGGTATAGGTTTTTTTTTTTTTTAATGTCTTAGTTATACATTATTAAGTATATACTTTTCCATATCTTAAACCCGTTGACGTTGGATGCAGTGTAGCCAGTGACGCTACCACAGCTGGTGCTCTATGGGCCCCACCATGATGTATGTGTTTTATCTGCACCATTCATCCATTTTTCCATATCATTTTAGGACTTGATCCTGAAAATGAGGTAGATCTAAATCTCAGGTGGACCACACCACAGTAAAACATTATTGATTGAATACCCACCATTAAAACCTCATAGGACCCAATGTTAATTTGACATCAAACCTAGATAAAGGGAAAAAAACAAATATGTTCAGCTTCATCCAAAACTTTTGTTGCCCAAAAAAAAATTAATACAATTGGCATTCAATCAACAATATTTCTTATGATATAGTTCACTTGAGGTTTGGATCTACTTCATTTTTGGGCTCATATCATAAAATGATATGAAAAAATGAATGGATAGCATGGATGAAACACAAATCATGTTGGGGCCCACAAGCACCAACCATTAGACAATTCACATCTATTGACACTACTTTAAGCTCCTTTGTAGAGGTGTACACGAGCCGAGCTGAGCTTTGCCCAGCACGTGCTCGACTCGGACAGCTTGAGTCTCAGCTTATGCTTGGCTCAACTCGGCCTTCGAGCTTGGAACAACAGCTCGTGCTCAACTCGGTCCAGTCCAAGCTGAGTTCGAGCTGAGTTTTCGAATTCGAGCTAGTCGGATGGGTTTATTCGGCCAGTGGTCACTGGTCAAATGTGTTCTCCTACTCGGACGAACGCTACTCGCTGGAAAAAATGGAGAGAGCGGAAGAAGGGACTCACTTTGGAAGAGGAGATCGTCTGGACAAACGCTAGAAGAATGAATGTCGTCGGGCAGTGGAGAACAGCAAGAGTATTTGGTGAATTGAAGGCCGATTTGGACGAAAGGGAGGGAGAAATAGATTAGAGTTGCTGGATTGGGCGAAATGGGTAGGGTTGGGCGAATGAGGATTTTTTTTAAAAAACCCTTATATATTCGCTTAGAACTCCATCCGAGTCGAGTCCGAGCTCAATACTGAGTCGAGCCGAGTCGAGCTAGGTCCAGCTCAAGCTCAAACTCGACTCGAAATATTCCAAGCTCCCAAAAAATGGCTTGATTCAGTTCAAACAGAGTTTTGATCCGAGTTGAGTCAAGCTTTTTTGAACCGACTCGAGCGAGTTACCGAGCTAACTCTGCTCGTGTACAACTCTACTCCTTTGAATGCATTCATTTTTTATTCTATATTTCCTTGTCTCGCAACTCATTCATCTCAATATCCTCATTACAACATTCAATGCATTATTATTCAACTATTCATCTTTTCCTCTTATAAAGCATAGCTTATCTTATAATTATTCAATAAAATTTATTTTTAGTTTTAATAGTACACAATGATCACATAAAAGTCAAGAGATATGTCATCTCCTAACATCATTCTCAATTTCACTATTATCTTGAATTATCAACCTAAGATATTGAAAATGTTAAAATATTCAATTGATGTATCTTCTAGGAATCCCCATCCAAAGAGTGCCTTATGACATAAACAATTTAGGTCATGAATAAAAAAAATCTAATTGAGTCACCACATGTCATATTTCAAAACTTGGGGTGTATCCAAGCAAGACTCAAGTGGGGCAACCTACCACTCCCACGTGTCACACGTGTCAAGCACCTACAACAAAAGTCACTCTGATGCAGTCATTTGGTGGGCCACCTCACACAAAAGACAATGGACTGTCATGCTTATCATTACTCTATTATTAAGAGTAAAGATAAGAAAATACCCAATTCTTCAGCTTTCAGAACCACTAACCTAGCTTCAACCTTTCTAGTATTCCTATGTTGATTGGTGTTTTCTTATTTTTTACAAAGAGAATTGATCATACGCAGGCAAACGTGCCATAACCTGTCTAACCGGACCTTCTTCCCCATTAAGATGCCACTAGTTTAGGACATCAGTACCATAATATAGGTAGGCCCCACTAGGAAGATCATACACAACAAAAACTAGACAATTCAACTTATTAATTGGGCCACAACATACGAATTAATGGACAACCAATGATCCAAATGAACATACAGGTGTGACCCACCTTGTTAAACGATCAGCCTGATATTTGAAAGGGATGATCTTCATTTCGGACCCTACGATTTTCATGGTAATGATGTGTCCTACAAGAGTGGCATGCTGGTGGGAAAGACGGCATTGTATCATAAGTTGTGGTACGATTGCCTGTACGTGTTCACTTCTATTTTATATACACCTTACTTTGTAGACTGCATTCCACCAGCATTAGAATCATATCATGGCAAATGACGATTGTGGAACGCAAAGAACCAATTTTAAATTGTATATTTTTTTAGAGAGCAACATAAGTTATAGTGCTCTTAGTTGCATCGATTGATTTGGACATTCTAACTGATTGATCTCAACCGTCCATTAAGTTCAGAACAAATTTCATAGGCTATCATGAAAAAACCACACTAACTGGATGTTCTAACCCATCATTAGTTGGCCTTGTTGGATGCAGCCGTCCTTTTTCCAAGCCATGGATGGATGGTTGTGATTGCCTAACAAAAGTGATTCTTGAGAATCATTAGCGATCCATGATGGTCCCTAACAAATAGATACATCGAATTGTTGAGTGGACCTTATTTTGTGTAAATGATCTTGACTGTCCATATTTAATGGTATTGATCAAATGGTTAATATTTGTCCAATTAGTATGTTTTTTCCTGGTAGCCCATGAAATGTGCATTGGACCTAATCAACGATCTAGATCAATGGAATGGATTGCCTGAGTGTCCCATGCGGCTAGAGTGCTCTGAGAGAACTGGAGCATTTCTCCTGTTTGTCTACCCAAGTATCACAGTGTATTTTATTTATTTAATTAGGTGGACGATAGAAAGATTTCCAGAACCATGTAAGCATATCTAGACCATTCAGTAGGTGGGACCTCTCTTTAATTGGACATAACCCAAAAATCTCAGCTATGGAGAAAGATTCTGACCACTTGATCAATTGCATGCGTTTTTGTTCTCAATTAACGGTCAATTAAAATGAACTTTTTATTTTTCAGATTTTGTGTACGTCATTTGTGGAATGTGGCACATTTAAGCATGTACGGTGGATCCGGACCGTAGCCGTTGGATCTGTGGGTCATGTACGGTGAGGTCGAACGGTTGATCTTACGAGATACAACACGACGGTGGCTGGACTTTAGATCAATGGCCAAAAACCAATGGTTGAGGTGACGGACCATATTTAAAGTTAAGGCCCACCATGTGATCAAAATGTCCATGTTGTTCTAATATGAGAGTTTCATCACCGGATTTCCCCATCTACGTTGAGGCTTATCATTTTAACGGTTGGGATCATCGAAATACATGTCCCAATATCCAACGGATATAATCTCGATGTATGTTGTAGCAACGTGTCTGGATGTATTCTAGCAAATCTCTTTTTTACGGCCCTCACGTGAGAGGGTGGAACACGTGCCAAAGATCGGGTCCATTCATCAGGTAGGGCACACTATGAACATTCCAAATACCAAAAATCAAGGTAGTACACTCATCAACTGAGCCACACATTTATGTTGAATTTAGACCGTTGGACCTCTTCTTTTTTATGCCCCCTTTTTCTTATTCAATTCTGAATTCCTGTTCGGATGACCGATGTTATGCTCTGATGAATGGCCTGGATCTATTACACGTGTCCCATCCACCCATATCTTGGCACTTATTACGTGACCTCGCTGAATGAGGAGCTGGTTGTATTTAGGGCTTGTTTGGTTGCACCAATCACGATCGTACTTTCCAAGGTGACTCACAGTCAACACACATTTATTATGGTAAGTGAGAAGTTCCATCTTTGCACCAACTGATTTTGTTGGCTTTAATGTCTTTTCTAAAGTATATGGTCTGTTCGGTTGCTCGATTAAACCAAACTATGACAAAGTCAATGCCAAATGATAACACCTATTTCTATCATATGTAATGGCGATTTCATAGCAGAAAACTTTAAATATTCAAAAAGTGTGAGAAGACATTTTAAATTAAGTTAAAAATATTTTAAAAACTGAAAAACTCAGGGATCATTTAGCACGGTGGATTCAAGGGGAATTGAGGGGGTTTCAAATCCTTTAGTTGTTTGCCAGCATAAAGTAACAGGGGTTTCAAACCCACCGAGAGAACTTGGATTACACTTAAAATCATTTCAATAGTAGCAATTATAACAAGTGTGTCACCTATACTATCATTCTATTGGGCACATGGCCCACTAATGATGATCAGCACCGTCCAAACATTGTCCATGTAAATCAACGTTTAAAAATTATTGGTTAGTTACTCAGACATGATCTTGTGCTTGTGGCCCATTTGAGACTTGGAATTTCATCATTTTTGGGTAAAACATATATTTCAGCACGCTTATTGTAATTATTATGTCAAAAATTACATATCTTACTAATTAGAGATATTAAAGTTGATTTAGTAATTAAATTCAAACCCCCTGTAAATATACCATGTTTAGTTACTTTTGAATTAAAGTTGATTCACAATCCAGGTGCCAAACACACCACGAGGATTTCAAATCCAGGGGGTTCCAAATCCAGGCTCCCAAACAGGTCCTTCATTATTATATACAAAAAACCTTTGGACTATTTTAATTTTACCTATAATTATCATTTGGCTAATTTTAGCTCTATAATAATAATAAATAAACAAAAGTTTAAATTATAGCAAGGCAATTTTTCATAACAAATCCTTCTTACATTTTCTCCTCTTTGCATGAAGTATATTGTAAGAGAGCTCATGTGACAAAGGTTCTACAAGACCCATCGTGATGATAATGTGACATTCATTTCATGCATTTGATATATCATGTCACCCAAAAGAAAGGTAAATTGCAGGCTCAAGTAGTCCATAATATAAAAAAGAGTGAAGATGGGTTGCCTTGTTGAAATCATTTTGTGCCCCTTTTTCTCTCTCCATATATACGTCATATGATTGCATGGGGCGCCAATTAAGGTTAGGAACCCTATGATGCCTAAGTCATAATATGGACATGCAACATTAGTAGAAGAATTGAGTGTTATATGTATACTTTTTTTTTAAATTTTTTTTGTTTGTTAATACATCTTACTGTCAGCTCACACTTCACTGTTAGCCACCCCCACTAGGGATCGATGCCAAGACCTTAGTGTTGAAATGAGGTATCTTTCACTCAGTCTACCACTTGAGCTATGGATCAGGGTGTGTGTTTTATGCATGCCTTTCGGCCCTCTAGCCATCCATAGTCTTCAAGTTTGTTTATTTTGTCAGTCCAATTTTACTCATAATAGATATGTTAGCTTATATTAAGGCATCAGTGAAAACCAAGGTAGATCAAAGACTCAATTAACCCACATTACACTAAAGGTTGAAAATAGGCCACCCACAATTGAAATCATTTTACACTCTTCTTTCTTTCTGGCTGGTCATGCACCATGCCATTACCTATAGCTTGTACCATTTCCTCCAATTTCTCTCCCCTTCATTTTAATAATAATTACAGTGAGGAAGCTATACTCTTTCACTCTCTAGTGCATCCAACCATTGCAATTCAACACCATGGAGTATCCAAACACAATCTTAGATATGAACGAGGATAATGCTAAGTGGGTATTAGTTATTTAATACTCCTGTTAAATAGGACGCTTGATACGTAGGCACTTAGAAATTGTACAAGTGTCTACATTACAATCTCAAATCAGATTGGTTGAAGACACTTGTTTGTTGAATTAACACCGTAGGATAGTTTTCATTTTTAACCGTCCACAAATTTGATGTCAGATAATCTAACAAGTGTAATTTGACACTTGAGCTCTAGATCTATCTCATTTTTTAGCTTGGACGGGCAAAATGGATGGACCTTGTGAATATAACACATACATCATAGCAGGCCCACAGAACTCAGTGATGTCAACACACCATTGAGGTCGGTAGTACGTGATGTGCCACACATTTTTTATTATGTCAAAGGAGAATGCACGTTTTACTAATAAGCTTTGAAGCCAGCAAGCAACCGCCGCTCATTTGTTTTTCGGCGGGTCCTAGTCTTTATCTAAAGTAAGCAAGCAATCCACTTCCATCTAACTAGGACTATAGTTTTTACGGTTTAATTTTCGTTTATGCCACGTAAGCAATATCTAAGTGATGGCATATCAACACCATCATGCTCCACCGTAGTAGTAGGAAAGTTTTCTCACGTGTGATAGGCAATGTGTGGGAAGGACAGGACATACAACATTCAATGCACGTGTGTGGGTAGAGAGAGTTTGATGACATAACAAAGACGTTTCACCACAAAATACTACTTTTCAAGATTCCAATTACTGGAATCGGGACAAACACCATCTTTCGCTTTCGACCCACCATTTCAACTTGTTGATATGCGGCCCAAAATTATTTTGTACAGCGACTTTCATAAAGTCGCATTCTCGACCAGAAAAATAAAAAAGATAACAACGGTCGTCACCCACCAGACTTTTGCAGCTGTGCTATGGGCCAGGACCGTCTGGCCCAGATTGTCCTGACCCGCTTTTGCACAGTATACCAAGATCAAGCCCAGTCATTCTCAATCCAACGGTTTTAAATAAGCTACGCTAGCACCTGCAGGTGTGGCCCATGTGGGCATATTGGTAGATTCAAGTCCAACCCCAGGTGACTGGTATTGGGCCTGGAATGCTGGGTCTTGACCCAGTTCAGTGGCCCCTGAGTCCAGCATGAATATCTCTTAAAGTAGGCTGGGCCCACACCAGCCGGTCTTACTTTCAACTAAGGGTGCACACGAAACCGGTAGAACTGGTAAACCGGACCAGAACCAGACCACACGGTTTGGTCCGGTTCTGAAGTGCATCATTCCAGTCCTGGATCCAAAAATTAAAAAAACCGTTAGTTCGGTTCAGTTCTCAGTTTTGGGTTCTGCAGAACTGACCCAGATGGGACCCCTTGGTCAATGAATATTTAAATTTTATTTTTTAAAAAAACATAAAAAACTATACCATTCATCAAATGGATCACAACACAAATATACATTGACAACAAAATTATTTTGGGAACACGAATGGGTCATAAAAACAAACCATGACACGATTATTCTCAATGAAAATTTTCGGCAGAGGAGCTTTGGCTAGATAATAAAAATAAAAATTAAAAAAAAAAAAAAACCATGCAATTGGGTTGGATAATTAAAAGCTCAGAACTATAGAATTGAACCGGTTTTTACTATCCGGTTCCAATTCGGTTCTAAGGTGCAAATGGTCCGGTTCCAGTTCTAGTTTTCCTGGAACCGTTTTCGATTTCACTCTAGAACTAGACCAAACCGAACCGTGTGCAACCCTACTTTCAAGTAAACATAGGGGCTGTCAACGGGTCTAGATGAATATCCGGGCTTCCCGGCCTGGCCCACGTTGGAGGGGCTTAGAGTGAAATACGGCCGTTAAAATTAAGAAAGTTTTTGAACGGGCCAGGATCGGGCGGCACAACCCGTTTAGGGTTTCAAGGGCATTTTTGTCATATATCATACATGGTGGGGCACCCTTAATGAACATTCAAGATCTTGTACAAAGGTGGGTGACCAGGCCCTGGCTCGGGCTGTTTATAACCACTGGGTCTGAGTTCTGGCCGGTTGGACAGGGCTCGGGCCTATATCCCTTTCTGGGTCGGTCTAAGACAGACTTGAATCCGGCCTGTTGACAGCCCTAATGATACTGGTCAACGGGAACCGTAATTCAAAGGATTTGGCCCACCTAACCACATTACCAGTACTGAACCACCCATATGCAGGGGAGCCTTGATGATGTGTGAAAGTTGGAGTGGACCCCACCACTAGGTGGGGATTTCATTGTCATGAGTCATCACCATCATCCATTTCTTTCCAGGATTCCGTTTCCTCATTAGTGTAAAATCTTAGCCTTTGAAATGTACGGGTAGGCCCACTTTCTAACGGCTGTGATCCCTTTTCAAACACCAAAACGCACCATCGATCTACATCGTTCTTTCTTTTGGCTTTGTGAGTGCCCCCGTATATTGCATGTCACTATCTTTGTGGGGCCCACGCATGTGCGCACTCAATGCAGGCTTAGAAATCAAAAATCTGATCAGATGTTTCTTAAGGGGGCCGTTTCCTCTCCAACTATTATAGGACGCGGCTTGAATGAATCCGGGTGGTTCCAGGACTGTGGGGCCCACCATGTATCTATGTTTTTAATATCCACACCGTCCATCTGTTTTTCCAGTTCATTTTAGTGCATGAGCCGGAAAATGAAACAGACCCAAATCTCAGTTGGACCACTCCACAGAAAACAGTGATGATTGAATGCCGATCATTATAAACTTTGTGGGGGCCACAAAAGTTGTGGATCAACCTTATTTTTAGGTTTCTGACCTAAATTAGCCACTGAAAATGATGGATGGTTTGGATGTTACACACAGCAGTGAGCCCCATTGAATTTTTTGCTGCACTATTGGTGGGCCCCACACTCCTTGCAGGCTTATTAATACCAGGATGCCCACCCATTAGGTTGGCAAATTCACGGCTCCATCTCTACCCTTTAAAAAAAAAAAAAAAATTCGAAAATGCCCCGCTCAATAAAAAAACAATCCTGCCCCTTGAATCCCCACGTGCATTGCACGTGCCTTACAGTTAGTGGAGCGAATTGGGAAATGGAAGTGGAGCAATAACATCGCATTAATATAAAGCAAGCATTTCATGCTCTCCCTCTTTAGCTTTTTGGCCTTCTTTTGATAGTGGTCTCAGCAATTGCACACGTGGCATACATGTAACTCAAATCATGTTGATTGTGGGGCCCACTGTACATATGCCATTATCCCCAAATCAGATTAACTGGGCAATCCTGATCTTTGATAAAAGGACATTTATTGTAGTGCTGACTACTTTTCATTTTAACCGTCTATTAGATGTCCACCAATCTGCAAGTTAACATGGTTTCAGTTTATTTTTTTTGGGTCTATGGCCCATCTAAATACCAAAGGCCCATCAACTTGTACGGTTTAATTTGAGTAACATGTATGCCACGTGTCTGATTTGAGTAACGTGCGCCCCAGCCTCATAGAAGACGGTGCGGCCCTTTCTGTGGAGCCTATCTTGATGTATGTATCATATATCTACGCCGTCCATTCGTTTTTCCATTTCATTTTAGGGCATGAGTCCCAAAAAAAAAAGCAGATCCAAATCTCAGGTGGACCATACCATAAGAAAAAGTGGTGATTGCCCATTAACAATTGATAATGAGCCATAAAGGTTTTGGATCAAGCTGATATTTGTTTTTTTCTTCTTCTTCTATTTTCACGTGACCTTATCAACAAGTTGGATGGCAAATACAAAATGTGAAAACAATACGGTGGGCCCTTTGAAGTTTTTAATGGTGGGACATTCAATTACCATTGTTTCCTATAGTATGGTCCGCCTGAGATTTATATCTGGTTCTTTTCTGGGCTCATGCCCTCAAATGATCTGGCAAAATGGATGAACAGTGTGGATATAGAATCCTTACATCAAGGTGGGCCTCACGGTAAGGGCACACCTAAACCAATCCTAGGAAAATTAGCTATCTTTGGACAAAAGGTTGCGTACGTGGTAGCTAGAGGTGTACACCAGCCGAACTGAGTCCAGCTTGGCACAACTTGGCTCAACTTGGCCACTTGCTGACCTCAGTTCAAACTTGGCCCAGCTCGGTCCTTGAACTTGATTGGCCAACTCAACTTAGTTGGATAAGCAGCTCGGCGAGTTCGAGCCAAGATCAGGCCGAGTTCGCCTGTGTAGTATTTTCACAAATACATGATTTGCATTTTCAAAATTTTACTGTATGTAAAACAACAACAATGGTTTTACAGGTATTTTATCAAACACTTTGTAACTAACATAAAAATCAAGAATAAAAAAAGTATTTGTTTTATATATGTACCTTCCTTGCCACCGGTCGCACTTAATTGAGTCATTTCATCAAACATTTTGTGAGCAATAGCAATATCAAAGTAACCGAGTCACTGAACTGGTTTGATCCGAGCTGAGTCGAGCTTGGGCAAGCTCGAACTCGGTTTGAAAATTTTTCAAGCTAAAAATATCAACTCGACTCGGCTCGAACTTAGTTTCGAACCAAGTCAAATTGAGCTTTTTCGAGTCGAGTCAATTAAGCTAACCAAGCTAACTTTGCTCGTGTACAGTCCTAGTGGTAGCCCATTCCCGACTTAGTGAGTCGAGCTGTAGTGGGCTAGGCTGGGACTTTCATGCAGGCCTTGGCCTGGAATACTAAGCCCATGGGCCTAAGCCTCGATATTACTTTAGAGCCCATGCCAGGACACACCTTGACCCCACCCAAGCCCGGCCCATTGACACCCCATGAGTCTTGAAGCTTGGATGGTTGAACGTTTGATGCACTATATGTAGGGCTGTCAAGGGGCCGGGCCTGAGTAGGCCTCGGCCCGGATTTTGAATTGGCTGAGCCGGTCGGCCAACCCTAATCAAAATTCTGATTTTTCAGACCCAATACCGGCCCATTGACACTCCTAATTATATGTAGTCCAGGTACATGGGCACCCACATTAAGACGACGCTAGTGTAAGATCAAATGCCCACATGATGTCCCACCTTGATTGATTTTTAGGCTAGCGCATGTTAAAAATGGGATTCACGTGTAAGACCTCACACAAGCTTTATATATATATATATCCCCACGCACACACACCCCCACACACTTACTCACGCGCACACACACCCCATACACAAGCTTTATATGGCCGCACATGTGCAATGGCACATTGCAGCCACAAGAAGGATTGAGGACACTAAAAACACATCGGAAAATTGAATGATGATTCATTGGAGAAGTGATTAAATAAAAGTTTGATCTCATGTGGTGTGTGTGAGAAAAAGTGCTAATTCAATTGAAGAATTGGGAGCAAGCAATGGTGCAAAAATCATATTGCTGATGAGAAAACTATGTCCCTTCGGATGTTGGTGGTTTGGATGATTAGCATCACTAAATTAATGTGCTTCTTCCAAATTGTTCTTCCAAATTGTAACCATTCCAAGAATCCATTGAATAGATGTTTTAAGATGATGATTGACTTAATTTTATTTTTAGGTTCAATCTTAATTGTCCAATTTTCATGTTATTGATTGGATGCTTAGGATCATTTTTTAAGTGTGATTTTTACACGATCTCTTGGTGCCAAGGAATAATTGAATAGAGCTTCTAGATCATCAATAATAGTTGGTCTACCATGTGTAGATTTAAATCTATAGGGATGTTGTTAATGTCCTTATTAAAAATTTCTCATTAGTTAGATAATTATTATTTACACCTGTTTGGATAGCACCAAATTGTTAGCGCACTTGCTTTGACATGTATTTGTTAATCACATGGGTCTATGTGTTTGAGTTTTGTAAGCCTTGAAAGTTAAAGATTGATGACAAAAGATGACATAAAGTATCAAGGAGTGAAAATTAGATAAATCATAAGGTACCTTGGTGATCTAGTCTTAGACTCAAAATCACATAACCTTTAGATGAGCCATTTTTAAATAAATAAACCTTTAATTGATCATCTCTTGACCTTAGGATTTTAATTTGATCAAAATTAGTTAGGCTTTAGAAGTGCTAAGTTGTTGTAAACACGTAACTTAAAATAGGAGTTTTTGAGTGGTTCTCGATTCCATTGACAAGCTGTCAATGGGACTTGATAAAATCAAAGATCAGCTCAATACGATAAAAAAACATTCCAGCAACTAACAGAAAATTCCTGAAGTTTCCCAATGAGATCGAAAAACAAATCAATACTATTGAATGACCTTCCATCTTATCGAATAACATTTCAATCTTATCTATAGAGTTGTTAACTAGTTGTTTTATAGTCGTTGGAAACTTTTTTTTTCTATAAAATGAACATTAGATTCTTGGATATGATGATGTGTTTTTTGTGTAAATGAAACCTAATTGTTTTCCTTTTGAAAATCCTTCTTCTAGACTTCATACCAAAGCGATATAAGTTATATTCCTTATGATTTATTACTTGAATAAGTATTCCAAGCTCTCTTTAAAAATGAACTTGATCTCCTCCATGTACAAGAGATTAAACACTGAACTTATAGGAAAATTATCGTCTAAATTCTCTAAAATAGCCATTTAGATGAATCCCATTCCTTCTATGAATCAACTCAAGCCTTTAGTTGTACGAGATTCAACCTAACTCCACCACCTTCGTCACCTCCTTAGAGCATCATATGTAAGGTAGTTGATCGTACGAGCTAAAGCATCCGCATAAACGATCGTGAGTGCGATTGAAAAGCTTGTTGAAGTACATGAGAGCATCAATCAAGGATCCCAAATAAGATTCTACAACATGGATTGATTCGACAAGTAAGTTGTCAATTATAGAGTTCATACACTCACTCCTTGTATAAGATTAAGTGTAGGATTTGTAACTCAAACTTAAATAAGTTCTTTTATAGGACTTAGGTTCTTGTGTAAGTTCGAATCCACATAACATGAATACGTACGTATTAGTCTCTATAGAGATTCTCCGATGAGATTGGACATAAAGCTTTAGATTAGAACCACTAATGGTTGTTGGTTATCCAATAAAAAACCTACTAAATCTCCGCGGGAGCCACCAACACAGGTGGAAACGTATTTCTCCGATATAGGAGTGTACATGTACGTTGGTGATTAACATAAGATAAACTATTATAAATGTTAGATGTGAACCTAATTGAAAATCTCTGATGGTGAAATACCGATACATTTGAGGAGAGTACATCTACTAGAAGTGAAATAGAAAAGTAGTCAAACCACTATAATTTTTTTTTATTTACGAATGATAATGTTTGATTAGTTGAATTATATGAATGCTTGATTGAATTATATGCTAGATGCTTAAGTTGTATGCACATACAAGATCATTAGCTCTTTTATGGAATACTTACTTATAGTGTTGCATCTTTTGTAATCTATGTGATTAGACCAACTTTACCTTGGAAGTTTAAGTATTAATTATCTTATTAGTTTAAATTAATAAATGAATTTAATTAAAAAATTAGTTTTTAATGGATGTGCTTATCCAATAAAAGTCATTTTTTTAGGCCATTTGCAAGCTATGGTAGCAATGTTACCTAACTCAAGCATGATTGCTTAGCTCGTGATCGTATTTGACTAGTTGGTCCAAGTGCGACCTACTTTAGTGCTGTCAATGGTTCTGGCCTAGTTTGTGCTTGGTCCAGATTTGAACAAGTTGGGCTGAGCTGATTTTGTCCGTCAATTCAAGATCTTGATTTTTCTTACCTGTACTGGCCCATTAAGTAAATATCAGACTGGTGGACTAATCAAATGGGCCAATGGGCCAACGATCCGTAATCTGTATGTGGGGGATGTTCACGCTGGTCCCCGGTTGATGAGTGGCCCAGATCACGTAAGATGTCACTAGCTAGGAGGAGGAGTTTATCCAACGTCACTTGATATTGCACTAATCGGACAGTTGGTCTGATCTGGTGGTCAACACAATGAATGGGCCTATATCCTTAGAGAGCGGATTAGGTGACAGCCCGGACTCACCCAAAACTGTGCGGCTCTTACTGTGGGGCCCACCTTGATGTGGGTATTTTGTATCCACGTCATTCATCCATTTTTGCAGATCATTTTAGGGCATTATCAAAAAATGAAGTAGATCCAATTATCTGGTGGACCATACTATATAAAACAGTGATGGCTCACGTGATATTATCAACAGATTGGATGGCAAATAAACACTAAGGAAACATTAAGATGCGCAGTAGGGGGCTTTAAATGGTATGGCATTTAATCACCACTGTTTCCTATTGTGTATGGTCCACCCGGTAATTGAATCTACATCATTTTTAGCATAATATCCTAATGATATAAAAAAAACTGATGAACAGCATAAATAAGGCATAGATAAGGTATAAATACATCAAGGTAGGTCCCAAGGTAAGGCCGCACGATCTTGGGTGAGTCCGGGTTTCACCTATTACGCTCCCATATGACTTGTCATGGGGTAACCGTCCAAGCAGCAGGCCGCAAAACAGAGCATGGATCGACCCACCGCCTGAAAAAGTCACGGTTCCCACAACTGCATTCTAAAGAGCACGTGTTTTAGCATTCATCTTCCAATGTAACATTTACATGCAAAAGATTCCGGATCCTCTTTTTCAAGGTTTTTGTTTGTTGCAATCTCATTCGATCACATCATCAAAACACTATGGTTAGTATAGTAATGTTAACAATGTTAATGATGATGTGATGTAGAGTGGGTCCTGGATAGTATCATGCCCAAGATGGATCAGAAAAGGCTCGGTAGACGAGAGAAGTGATTTGGACTATCGGACCTTAAATCGGGCGTATCTCGCAATTCGGAACGAGTTATCAGGCATAAAATATATGATTTCTTAGTAGAATGAGCTACTTTAGCCACTCAACACGCTACACTGGGTTGCACAAGCCAGATTTGTGAAATACCACTAAATTAACAGTCGTTTCCCTATTTTAATTCCGTTTTACTATAAATAGTAAGCTTTAGAAGTTACGCCGGATGCGAGAAGTGCTTAGAGTAATTAGGAGAACAGATTAGTGAAGCCAAAATAGGACACTTAATATTTTGGCCAAAAACCTTGTGCAATAGCAGACATGCCTTCTGAATTTTCTCTTATTGCTTGGTATCTCTATTTAAAGGGTCGTAAACTTGTTTATTTCATTCGTTTATATTTTCTTGTTCTTTTCCTTTAGATTAGTCTCTAACAGTTATTCCCCAAGGAAGACGGTGCTCGACCTCTCGTCCTCCCTGCATCATGATGTGGACCAATCAAGATACATGAAAATATTTTTACAAAAAATTTGTGATAAGCAGAGAATTCGGATTCTATGCAAAAAGCGTGCATAGTCTGAAAGTGAAGCAGATCCAAATCTAAGTGGACTACAAAAATTGCGTGGTTGAAGGCCCAAAAAAAACATAAAAAATCATACGATTCTTGTCATGCATGCGATCAGCTGGTAGGTAATAATTCTCATTCATAAGATATTATAAATAAATGAATAAATAAATAAAAGAGTGAATAATATACACATGGATGGATGACTGGGAATTGTTGGATGCAACTCATCTGAGTCGATTCGGAGCCAATCTGGTTGAGCTCATGGGTCACACATACGAGTAGATCTGAATCATGAGTTTTAAATCCTTGCTTACACGTAATCTTCACCGTTCGATCTGCCAGAACTTTTATAGACGGCTCATAATTTGGCCTTCGGGATCTTCCCATCATCGTCCACAGCCCGTGGACTCTGGCTTTCGGACTCCTGTAACAGAATAACGGTCTCGAAGGCTCCGACAAGGGCCTTCACCACGCTCTTACTCTCCTCCACAAGCTTGCTCGCTGTCTCCTCGATCACGTCGTTGAAAGCCATCGCCCCTTTCTTCCCTTGAAATTCTTTATGCTTCAATACCACATTCTCCGAATCCAACTTCGTAAAATCCTCAACGCCTTTAGCATCTCCTCTTACTTTGAACTTCAACTTCTCAAATTCCATGTCGTTGCTCTCCTCACTGCCATCAATCTCCTTCCTTTGCCGAAACTTCAACTTGGTAGCCTTCTCCTCTTTACCAAAATCCATGGGGACTGCCCTTATTCTTTGAATTATCACCCTTTGATACATACCATCCTCGCAGTCGAAATCTATAATTTTCTCCAACTCTTCTCTGATCTTCACCCCATCCTCATTTCGTACTTCTTCATCTTTTTCATGGATATCTTCTTTAATATCCCCCAACTCTTCGTTTATTAGGCCCACTTCGTTGAAAGTTTCGGGCTTACTATCGTAAAATATCTGATCATGTGTGGATAGAATCTCATGGTGACCATGCTCGGTTTCCATGGTGCAAACCATCTCTATCACAACCTCATCCGCCGGATCTTCCTCTTTCGGCCCATCTGATATAGTATTTGGCTTTTTGTTATCACTAGTACTCTTATTACTAGCATCTCTAGCTTCTCTTCTTACATTACTTTCTTCATTTTTTAAGCTCCTTGTCTTCGCCAATGGCTGAAAATTTCCATACTTCAGTATTTTATTCAAATTGGATTTGGGTGAAACCGCATTTCTAGGTGAAAAAGATGAAGATCTGAGCAATTTTGCTTTAGGACTAAACGAAAATGGTGTTTTTTTAATTTGGGAAGGAGATTGAGGCTTATTGACTGATTTTCTGCTTTTCAAGCGTTTTAGAGTCACTCTTACGGAAGCCTGTCTGTTGGCATACTTGCAAAATTCATTGGAGAAGCTGATCGTCGGTTTGAGATAATTTGGAGATATTTTCTCTGAAGGAATCAGAGGGTTTTGATTGGGCGAACCTAAAACTGGTGATTTGGGAGCTCTTCTTCCATGGGAGACATCGATGTTTTCTGGTCGGTTTGAAAGATATGATCGGCTCTTCTCTTTTCCGTGATTGTCGGCCTTCACTTTTGCAGCCATGAACTTTTGAAATTCAGGTGAAATGGAACCGAATGACCTGAGAATTCGAACGAAAATAATGCAAGTGTGAATGAGAGATTCATATTGAAGATAATATATAGATCATGGCCACGGATGTAGTGTCCATCATCAAACGTATCCACATTTGAAAATCGTAATCTGATTCGTGTGTTTGGAGCAATTTCAAAGTGAATTTCTATCGTTAGTAAAGTGTAAAGGATCAAATAAGATTTACATAGCATTCATGTGGGGCGTTTGGCTTGAGATGCAATTACATTAGTCTCAAGTTGGAGTACTATTAAAATGTATGTTTGCAATTAGATTCATTAGTGCATCCAAACACCGCCTTTAAACCAGTGAGGTTTCCATGTAAGACTCTTATCAGGTGGGCCACACATGATTATTGGTTTAGATTTGACCGTTGAACTATTTAGATCGAGCGATTCAGTGGGTCCTACTACGATTGTGATCATTGCAAATAGGTTTAGGATAGGATGCTTGAACCGTGATCCCCATAAACGGTTATTAAGATGAATACCGAAACATATTGGACTGTCATCCTCATACACGGTTATCAAGATGAATATGGAAACTTATGCAGACCTTAGAAGAGAAAAGTATGATGGGTAAGCTTCTTTAATCATCTTTCCTATGAATAAATGTTTTGATCCCCTCATCCACATGAGAAAGAAAATCCTAATCTCATTGAAGCTTTTGGTACTATGTGAATTGTGGAAGAACTATCATCCATAGGGAACGACGCCGATATGGAAAATATTTTACTAATCAAGTACGCCTTTATTATTGTCATGTTGAATTTTTATTATTGATGCATGGTCGATCAGTCAATTCAGCAATAAATAAATAACATTCCCAGCCATAGAGGTTTGAAATCCACCAATCAAAACACCTTTGACTCATGAGAGTTCCCTTATCTGAATCCTCACTATGAGAACGAAGTTGGCTATTTTAATCAAGATTCAATTGAAAACTGAAATTTGCTGGAAGTGACATTTTAATAAAATAACACTTTCATGATCTAATGGTGACGATTTAGCCAAGGGTTCTTTGCTGATTCAGTTGGATCTATACATTTTTAAAGCTACAAGGCTCTATAATCCGTAAATCAAACCGTCCGAACAGTGGGACCCACTGTAGATAGGTCATTACCCCAAAATCACATTTGATTGAATGATCCTAACCTCTGACTAATGGGAGTTTATTCATCGAATCCAGCCCACCGAGCCTGATGGCCAGTTAGAACATCAGTTCAGTGTAACCGTTGGTTTGCGACCAACCTGGTGGGTCCGACTTTTGAACGGTTTGATTTGAGTTATGTGCACGTCATGTGGACAATTTCTCTCTGCATGCATATACAAAATCATACTCTGCAAGAGTATCAAAAATTTTCTATCCTGACCGTTAAATCTCCAAAATCATGGCCCTAACAAATACTACCTGAAGAAAAAGAAAAGGCTAAATGTTCCGATGAATGCCAATCACAGCCGCTTAACTACACATGCCAAACACAAGCGTCCCACGTGTGAGAGATCTGCTCCATGCATATCCACACGGCTAGCCAGTTCACTCATCAAGTGGGCCACACGTGTACCAAAGAAGTAGGACATTAGGAAAAAGATAATCAAAGGTCCCTTCTCAAGGTGTATTTGTGGCCCACCTGATGAGTGGGCTGGGCTGGTTTTTAAGATAGGGCACAATCAAAGGTTGGCCCCACATCGTGAACGTCTTGGATCCCACGTACGTGTGCTAATAGGTGGGTGGAGGCCAGTATTTTGACGCATGGAGATGGGAGATGCAGATAGCACTCCTCTTTCATGCTGCAATATCTAGTGTTTAAATGAAAGATCAGACAATTCCACATTACCTTGATTGAGCTAATGGATCTCTATTTCCAAAATCAGAGAGGAAGAGAGAGAGAGGAGGATTCCTTTGAGATTGAACGTATTGGGTTGGAAGGAAATGAATAGTAGAGAGAGATAGAGAGAGAGATTCCTTTGGGTTAGAAGGAAATGAGAGAGACAGAAGGGTTCTTTAGAGATTGAATGTATTCTGTCGTGGAAGAAAATGAATGTTAGAAGGAAATACAAGCTATTGTGGGGGTGTAGTATCATGTTCTTAGGTTGGCAAAAAACCGCTTCAAAACGGAATCCTCTAAACTACTTGTTGCTTACGCAGAGTTGCAACACCCGAGCTCTGTGGGGTCCACATTTTTGTCTATATGATATCCACTCCGTCCATCCGGTGAGGTTCTTGATTTTACTCCATGGGACCAAAATTTGACCTGACCCACAACTCAGATTGGACACACACAGGGAACAATGGAGAAGGAAGGCCAACCATAGGTTTGTGTGTGGCGCCCACCGTGGTGTGAATATTCCATCCAACCCGTTCATCAAATATATCACCCTAGGATTAAAGGATAAACCAAAATCGGCAAGATTGAAGGTCCATTCCGTCTACAAGCTTTAAGAGATTTTAGGTATGATGTAGAAATTTTCAACGTTGTGTGGCCCACCTAAGATTTTGATCGTGTTAATTTTTTAGCATGTACAGTTAATACAAGAAGGCACATCTGATTTACGGAGTGGATATCAAATTCGCAGTGCAGTGGGTGCCACAGAGCCAGGGTGTTATTACCTGTGTGGTGCCCTGGAGGATTCCGGTACACTTCCAATTTTCCCAACCAAGACACGGGGAAGCTGACTTAGTCAAAGATTGCTGTTACTAGCCATTTTCCATTCTTCGAGTGGGACCCAGAATGAGAGCGGATTAGGTGAGACCCGGAAGAGCTGTACACCACTCGACTCGAACCGAGTTGAACTTGGCAAGCTTACGTTGAACTCAAACTTGGCTTAATCCTTGAGCCTGGTTGGCCTTAGCAGAATTCGAGTCTAAGTGATTTTTTATAAACACATATGATGCATCTTCAATCTCTCGTACTCTGAATGCAAAAGAATGACAAGATTTTGCAAGCATTTTATCCAATACTTGGCAAGCAACATTAAGATTAAGATATGAGAACGGTCATACAATGTAGGGGTTTTTTTTTCTTGTGATTTGTTTATTCAATCTTCCGTCAAATACCTAGTTCGAGAATACCCTAAAATGAATGTCGTCTAATAAATAACACTTCGTTGAGTTATTTTATGAAACATTTGGAAAGTAACATTAAGATTAAAATAAATGAGTCACTTAGCCGATTTGATTCGAGTTGGGGTTCGAGGCGAGTTGAATTGAGCTTGGGCAAGCTCGAACTTAGCTCGAAATTTTTTCAAGCCCTAAAAATCAGCTCAACTCAATCCGAATCCAATTTCAAGCCAAGGTAATTCGAACTTTCCTGAATCGAGTCGAGCAAGCTGACTGAGCTAACTCAGCTTGTGTACAACTCTACCCCTAATGCACCGGGGTAGGTGGGACCCCTGACTGTGGGTGTATGTGACTACATCCATGCCGTTCATTTGTATTGAAGGCTCGTTTTAGGGAGAGGTCTAAAAAAATGAAGTAGATCCAAATCCCAAGTGGACCATAATACAAGAAACTATGGTAATCGACCATTAAAAACCTCTCATGGGCCATAAAAGTTTTAGATCAAGCTAATATTTGTATGGTCTCTTCAACAGGTTGGATGGAAAACAAACATTACAGTGGCCCCATGAAGTTTTTAATGGTGGGGATTCAATCACTACTATTTCTTGTGGCATGGTCAATGTAAGATTTGAATCTGCCTCATTTTTTGGATTATGCCCTAAAATGAGCTTTCAAAACAGTTGGACGGTGTATATTTAGGGCACATACAACACTGTGAGCCCCACAGTCGGGGTTCCCATCCACCTCGGTGGATCCGGGGTCTCGCCTAATCCGTTCCCGATTGAAATCCCCAAAAGCACATGTTTTATGCAGCGAGAAAAACACCCAAGCTCTGTGAGACACACTAATTGTATATGTAAAATCCACTCCTTTCATCAAGTGTTGTCATTGATCATAGGTCATGGTGAAAAAATCATCCAGATTCCCAACTTTAGACAAGCCACACCGCGGGAAACAATGAAGATGGAAGAGGTTTCAGTAGAAATTTTGCCTTAATACAATGATTTTTGTCATCCAAACATTATTTTTGTAAATCGGTGGTTAAATATCACTGGTTAGTCACTCGAATATGATCTTGTGCTTGTGGCCCATTCGAGACTTTGAATTTCATAATTTTCGGGCAAAGTATATATTTCAATGGCCTTATTACAACTATTGTGTCAAACATCACATACTTATATTAATTAGAGATATTAAAGTTGATTTAGTAATTAAATTCAAACCCCGGTAATATATAATATGCATAGCTACTTTTAGATTACAGGGGATTCTGAATATAGGGTGCCAAACACAACAAGATGATTTCTAATACAAGGAGTTTCAAATATAAGAGGTTTCAAAGCCATGCTCCCAAACAGGCCCTTGGTGTCAATTGTCTTACTTAGTTTAAATTAAAATTTTAATTTAAATAAGCAATTGAGTTTTAATTGACATAATTTTAATTGGTCTTATTCACCTCCTTTTAGGACATAGTCATTCATTTGTTACTTTTGTCAAATTTCTGTATATAGTTGTGGTATCTTATTCCACACAATTTAAGAATATACTAGATGATTGACATGAGAATCGGAAAAAGGCTATTTATAGCCTCCAAACTCGATTTTTTGGTAATTTTTTGGAAGTTTAAGGTTAGACTAGAGTTGAATGGCTAAGATTTTTGGATCATCACGTGGCACAATCCAAACGGCTAGATAGCTTGGTTAAGGTATAATTTTGGGTTCGAATGAGGCATATAGGGGTATTTTCATAGTTGCACATGAGCAAAGGTCTCTCAGGGAGGTTTAACACATGAGAACTCCTTGCCAAAGCAAAGGAGGTGCTACATGTCGAGTGGAGGCCATGGCATGGGTCTCCCCCTATTTTGGCAGGTCTCCAACATGTGTAGGCCTATATGGGAACTCCGGTTGCTATGAGGGTTGCTCGTTGTTCGAGTTGTGGACCTCTGTTGGGCTTATGGGCTTTGACTTTCAACTTGGTTTTGTGTTTACTTATTTGATTGGGTTTTACTCAACGAGCTAACCCAGAGTGACCTAGTGAGTCAACTTGGTGAGTTAATTTGGGAAGTCAAGTTTTAAAGACTCATAGAGTTTAAGTTTATAATGTTTATGGACCTAAAGTTTGTATTAAGATTTACACTTAGATGTCATCTATTGGGATTATCCAACTTAAATTAGCTTGTCAACTGGGGTAGGATGCCCACACACTGTTGAAACATTGACTACATTAGTTTTGGAGCAACCCTTTATTTTACACGCGCGCACGCGCACACACACACACATAGATGATTACTCACTTGCGCATTAGCTCTTATGAGAACTTTGGAGAAAATTTTCAGAACTAATCTCCCACAACGCAAAATATGAACAGTCCACGCGATGCAACACCCCATGAAACCTTTGAGCCCAACTTTCACCTTAATCCAAAAAACTTTGGTGGGCCATGGAAAAAGAGAGACAAATCAATGAAGGAAACTATTTCCTTTTACCATGGCCCACCAAAGTTTTGGATCATCACATGGATGGTTTAGATTTTGCACTCACATCATGGGAGTTAAGTTCTGAGAAAGTTCTCATGAGTTCTCATGAGGAGTGCCTAGGCGAGCATCCCCCCCGTGATGTGTGTCAAACATCAACACCGTGCATTTGATGGGTCCCCTTTAAGTTATGAGATCTTCCAAAAATCAACCATATACAGAACTAAGGTGGATCATATCATCTAAAACTATGTGAAGACATGGCTAAAACATATAAAATCACTTGGCGGGGCCCACCTAAGTTTTAGATGCAGCTGAAACTTAAAATGACCCCTCATCCCAGTGGAACGCACATAGTAGATGGGCTGGATTTATGATCCATATCTCGGTGGACCCAATAAATAATTATGAAGATTTTAATGGGAGGATAACCGTTCACAATGTTGTATGTGGTATGGCTCGCCCAAGTTTTAAGCATGTGGGCCACCTTGGAATGGTACATCTAACTGATGATGTTGATGTTTGACTCACATCATGGTGGGGCCCACACAGCTCGACCATGATGACCTCGTGGTACCATTTCCATATATATTATATACATATAGAGAGAGAGAGGCATGCTCACCTAGGCACATGCACACCTTTGCACACGTGTCATGGGCATTTAATTTGAACGGTCCATGTAATGTGGAATCCCATGAAACCCCATATGATAAATTTTCACCATAATCTAAATTTCTGGTGGGCCATATAAAAGAGAAATGCAAATCAAGGAAGGAAGCTCTTTTCATTTTTCATGGCCCACCAAAGTTTTGGATCAAAATAAAAATTACGCCCGGGGCGTTTCATGAGGTGTTGCTTCACGTGGACCATTTAAATTTTAGAGTCATATTGTTCAAATTTTAGAGGCATATCATGTATGATAAGTTCTTAAAAAATTTCATGCGAGTTCAGTTTAAACTTGTGGGCGCGCGCGCACACACACACACACATATGGGAAATGGTTCTATGCGGTCGAGCTCATGGAAACTTCCCATGAGGTCGAGCCGTGTGGGCCCCACTGTGATGTGTGTCGAACATCAACACCATGCATTTGATGGGTCCCCTTTAAATTATGAGATATCCCAAAAAAATCAGGTGTATACGAACTCAGGTGAGCCATACCATCTAAAATCATGTGAAGACATGGCCAAAACATATAAAAGCATTTGGTAGGGCCTACATAAAAATTTGGATGCATTTAAAACTTGGTCTGACCCCTCATCCAAGTGGGACACATATAATGGATTGGCTGGATTTGTGAACTACATCTCGGTGGGCCCAAAAAATGATTATGACTGTTTTAATGGGAGGGTAACCCCCGTCAACTTTTGCATGTTGTGTGGCCCACACAAGTCATTGATTGACTTGAGTTTTAAGCTTGAGGCTCACCATGGAATGGTGCATTTGATCGATGGGTTAGATGCTCCATACGCATCATGGTGGGGCCCACATAGCTCGACCTCATGGGAAGTTTCGATGAGGCCGACCGCATAGAACTATTTCCCTATATATATATATGAGCTTTTTTCAACTCTATACATCACTTTTAAGCCACCGTTCACCTTTTTGTATGGGCGCATTTTTATTGGACCAAAATACTCCTGCTTTATAAGATATGTAACTTTTAAAAGCTGATGCTCCCGACAGTTACCGATTATAACCGTAGCTGTAGACAAGGTTAAAAAGGCCAAGGTGAAATCACCGAGCCAAGTATATAGCTACGGCTAATAACCGTAGCTAATAGTAGAAGCCTGCCACTTGCTACGGTTATAATTTGTAGTTAGAGGTTTATCTCAGTGAATTTCATGTTTATCTTGTTGAATATATGTTTGGCTATGTCTAGGGTTATAATCCGTAGTGATAGGGTCATCGGCTTCCTAAAATTACACTCCGAGTAAAGATGGGGATTTTGGTCCAATAAAAATGCACGCTTACATGAGGGTAATAATTTTGGAGAGCAAGCTTTGAAAGGCAGACAAAGTAAGGTGGCTTAAAAGTGAGGCATACAGCCAGAAAAAGCTCACATATAATTTATTTACTTATTTAATCTCAATAAAGACGGCCTTATCAATTGCATATAAACATAACGGTGAACCCAAGGAGGCTTCAACAGCAGGAATTTCCTTACCTACATTTTTCCATCGAAAGGCCCACTTGATTTTTGGATCTGACTCGTTTTTTAGAACATGTCAAACATGATCTGAAAAATCAGATGGACGGTGTGGATTTCTCACAAGGACAACAGTTGCCCCAGGAATCCCTGTGGAAAGAAAGATGGTCCCGTACCACATGTTGCGGTAATTACATTTAGGCGAATCAGTTCTCAATAAAGATGGCCAGTTATTTTATAACTATAAACTTGCCAACATCTTCAGTGGACCGTGAGGCCCATCATATGAATGGTTTGGATAAGTGAGCATTGCCCTACCTGTACAAACTTAAAAGCCGGTGTACCGAACGAACTCTAGGCCGGCATATCTTGTCGTGCCAACCGCCTACTTATTTATCTAATCAGGAAGTCCGTCCAATGCCCAAATTACTCGTATGCATACGCATGGGAAAACCTGATCAACGGCCTAGATCACACCTTAGTGCCATCTATAATGCAACGAGCTGTATCGTTAGCTTATGGTATGACTAGGGGATTTATATACTTGTGATGATCCAATCATCAATCTGAACTGTCCATTCACTAAATGACATTACTAGCAGGCCAAGATGCGAAAATCACACTGATCGAATCATCCTGACTCACTGCATGCTAGACTTTTTATTATAGCCGTCTATTTCTCAAGCAATAGATTAGATGTTAATAACATGTAAGAAAGTTTTTCTTGAGAATGATGTTGAATCCATGGATAGGCCGATCGAGAACATGTTCCAGATTAATGATTATACCCATTTTTATCTGCTCATTTTTAGCCGTCCATTTTTTTGCAGCATCCTGATTGGTTGTTTAGAATTATGCGGTTAATGTGACTATTTTAATCGATCAGTTGGCACAACCTAGCAAGAACGATCAGACGGTCCAGATTTATTAATGGACTGTCTCGCGCGTCTTAAGAAAGTAGCTGTATCATGACCCTATGAAACAACCAGTTGTATCAGATCCTTAGCCCTGCAGAGTATACTGTACAGCTTTACAAAGTTAAATGAGAGGAGTTATTTGATAATCTGTCAATGTATGGTGCTTGATACGCAGACAATTAGAACTTATATAAATAGCTTAAATTGTGTAACCCACTGTTATTGATTCTCATGACGAAAATCAGACTGGTTGAACAATCATAACCACTGATTTGTTTGCTGAAATGGGACAATTGGGTATTTTTTATTCTCACCGTCCACTAAAACTCTACAAATCCGATGGTTATGTTAACAGAAAACTGTAACTTTTAGCTTATGGTATATCTAAAGTGGGACCTATAATTTGGAAAGTTTAGATTGAATGAAATTTTTTACGAAGTGTGAAATTTTTAGTGTCGGCGTATCACCCATTACACTATGCCAGAGTATCCAACTTTTAAAAACGGATGATATGATCCTATGATCATCATCATTCCTCTTGTGGCGCCAAACACCCCCGTCTTCCCGCGAGGGTGCGCAGGATAAGCCATGTCGCTCTGCAACTACAACACCGCGCGCACGATAGCAACAGCGGATGTCTTCCATTTCCCCAACCGCCCTGGTTCTTTTCCATCTTACCCCTGGCTTCCAAATCCCTTGAAATCCCCTCTCTCTTCTCCAAGCAGAAGCAGAGTCTCTCTCTGCTCTCGCCACCAAATTCCCAATTCGCCCCTGGAAAACGAGGAAAATACGAATCAGCCGGGGGAGATGGAGGAAAAGAAGAAGAGAATTTCGGAGCAGTCGTCGTGGGAGGCGAAGGATTCCGACGGCCAAGATTACCTGTACAGGCTGGGGAAAGAGGCGGAAAACATGAACATCGCCGTCGGTGCCAGGAAAGGGATGATCGATGATCTCTTCGTTGGCAATTTCCTCGGAAAAGACTGTATTGCCCCTCTCTATCTCTCTGTTTGTGCATGAATTATGGAAGATGACATTTATGCCCCCCATTTTTTTACACATGTGCAACTTCTCTTTTGTGTTTTCTACTTCTGGCAAAAAAAATAAGGGCACATTTGGATGCCTGTAAGCTCTTTAAATTGTAAGTAACTTACAGGTAATTCTGTTTGGATGTAAGCTGTAAGTTACTTATAGTTATAGGTAAGTTGCTTTTTGTATTTGGATAACCCGTAAGTTAGTTACAGGTAAGAATTACACCAAAAAGAGCTTGAAGTAGGGAATTGTTCCAAAATCTGATTAACACAGCCATTTTGTTAAGCCCATCTAGATGAATGGTTGAGCTGCTTCTTAGGTTAAACTAATCATAAGGGGGCCATAAAAGTGGGCCCACGTATTCAAAATACATGTAATGTAGAACACTAAGGTAAGCAACAAGGAAACTTTAAATTCTCATTTTCAATCCAAAAAATGTTTACAATGCTGCAAGGGAGAGAAACATACAAACAAACTACATCGAAGGAGCATAACTGCAACTTGAAGGCCACTTCCACATTGTAAATGCAAGGAAATATCATTACAATTTGATCTGGACTGTTCCTAACTGTGATAGAGGAATTATACGAGTCTGATGTATCGGGACAGTTATTGCTGGATGTGCACCCAGTGCGTACAATTGGGCCAATGGTTAGTTCATCCAGACCATTGGCAACGGCACGGTCAATCATACTGACACAGTCCAATGGCATGCAGGTTTGCTAGAATGTTTTTAGGACATCTGAGCCATTTATCAGGTGGGACCAACCATGTGGATCATTTGTTCAAAACATAAGCTGTCCAACTGTTGTGTAAGCTGCACATGTACAGAAAATGGACAATTAGGCTGTCTGTTATTTTCTACCATGCATGACAGGGTGCAAGGAAAAGCACAAAATATCAATCTGATCCGAAACTTATGTGGCCAACAAGGATTTTTTAATGGTCAGTATTCAATCAAAACTGTTTCCTGTGGTGTGGTCCACCTAAGATTTGGATTGGCTTCACATGTCGGCCCATGCCCAAAAATGAGCTGGCAAAGTGGATGGATGGCATGAATACAACACAGACATCAAAGTGGGCCCCACAGCCTGCCTCATCTCTCGTGCGTCTCGGGGGTAACAGGACACGGATTGCATACTTATATTACCAGTAGCAACTCGTTACTGGATGGTGCTTTGTGGGCCCCACCATGATGTATGTGTTTTATTCATGCCGTCCATCCATTTTTCCAGCTCATTCTTGGCATAAGCCCAAAAATGAGGCAGATCCAAATGTCATGTCAACCACACCACATAAAATAATGGTGATTGAATGCTCGCCATCAAGAGGGTCAAGATGATATTTGTGTTTTCCCTTCATCTAGGTTTGTGTGACCTTATCAAGAGGTTGGATGGCAAATAAATATTGTAGTGGGCCCCAGGAAGTTTTTAATGGTGACCATTAAATCACCACTGTTTCCTGTGGTATGGTCCACCTGAGATTTGGATCTTACTCATTTTTGGGCTCATGCCCTAAAAAAAGACCCGAAATGGATGGACGGGATGGATAAAACGCATACATCATGGTGTGGCCCATAGAGCACCATCCAGAAGCACCTATATGCAATCCACGTTCGTCAAATGGACCCTAACACGGGAAAAAAAGAGTGTTTGGTCACAAACGTTGGAAGGGAGAGAGAGAACTTTCTGTTCCAATTTCCGGAAGGGAGAGACCTTCAATGGGTGGAGCTGCATTTCCCCATTCCTCTGCCAAATTAAAAAAAGAATCTGTTGGACTGTAAGAAAGTCCCCTGTAAGTAAAAGCATAGCCCTTTCCCTTGTAACTTTTTTTTTATAGCCTGAGACTTAGTTACAGGTTGAGAATAACTTATTTGTAAGATTCCTCCCCCAAACACTAAGCAGTGTTGCCATCATCATATGATTCAGGATACGAATCATATGATTCGTATTGTATCATATGACCGTACAATATGAATCATACGGTCAAATCACATTTTGAAGTGAATCATATGATTAAATTGTGAATCATATCATTCGATATTTCACTCCCAAAACCAGTAGTGTTCAGTCAGAATTTTGATTTTTTTCATTTTTTTAGGGATTTCTGTATCAAAACATATTTAGGCACAACGCTTATTAGAAAAACATATATTTTGCAACCTTTGGGAGATTTTGAGGACTTTAGGAGCTTGTGAGCCATAGAAAACCTAGAGAAAGAAATCAACATATTTTTTTGTTACTCAACAGAATCGAACGCCGCTTGTTGCATTCGATTTCTAAGTTAAAATAGATAATAATAAATGTAAAATATTCAATTATTCCTGTCTATTTCATTTCTTTCATATATTGGTGAAAATATGGTTTTTATTTCTTTCGGAAAAGAAAAATAGAACATTTTGATTATTTTATTTATTTTTTCTGTTTTTTACAATTCTTTTTTAGGGCTTTTGTGTTTAAAACTTATGTACGCCCCACATACAACTTCTTCTCTCTTTTTTTGAGAGATAGTTGTGAGATTTGGAATTTATGTGGGCCCAAATAGTTTTTTTTTTTTTCATGAGTTTTCTCATTTATTTCAAAATTTCACTAATTGTCTCATTTTTAATTAATTTATAATTTTCTATGTTTGCATGGGAATGGGAAAATGTTATTTTTTGAATCATATAGAAAATTTACATGTACATGAGATGGAATATATATATATATATATCGGAATGTTCACCTGCATACCAGTTCTCACGATAACTTGTGGGAACCTTTTGAGTACTCATCTCCCATGATATGAGTGCAAGATCTGAACCATCCACATGATGCAGAACCCCATAAAACCCCTAGGGCCCAAGTTTTACCCTGATCCAATACTTTGGTGGGCCATGGAAAAAGAGGGAGGCAAATCAAGGGAGGAAACTATTTCATTTTTCCATGGCCCACCAAAGTTTTGGATCAGGGTAAAAGTTACGTGAAGAGGGTTTCATGGGGCGTTGCATCACATGGACGGTTTAGATCTTGTACTCATATCATGTGAGATGAGTTCTCAAAAGGTTCTCATGGTGCGCAGGTGAGCATTCCTCTCTCTCTCTCTATATATATATATATATATCATACATCTTTTTTGTTTTTTGCATATTCATGACAAAATGGATGATTAATGTGTTTATATTTTTATTTTTATTTGATTTATGTACAATTTTTATATTTTTTTGTGACATGTTTTATGAAAATCTAAAAAAATCTCACAATTTACAATAAGATTTACGATACGATACGATTCAGACCCCTTTATGATTTACGATATGATAACGATTATGACAACATTACTTGTAAGTAACTTACAGGTAAGTAAGTTACATTTTACGAAAGTCTCAGGCATCCAAACGAACCCTAAGAATTTCTTTGTGCCTACAATGTTTGTAGAATAAGCTTATTCCATAATCGTGTGTGTGGGACCCACCTTGATGTAGGGTCCATGAGACCCTGTCCATTAGGCGCATGCCTTTCAAATTCACACCTCGTTACTGAAATTAGCCTGATACGAAATGTGGGTGGGTCACACCATAGGGTAAAAGTAGGCAATGGGGAAGTCCACCATTGCAGCCTTCCGGATTGTGTGGGGCCCACCGTGTTTTTATATGCCACCCAGTTCAGTCATAAGATGCGCCTCGTTGGGATGAATGGATGCCCCAAAAATCAGGCCATTCCAAAACTGAGGCAGCCACACCATGTGATTTTAGGGGCTCAAGGTATGATTTTACTTGGTGTGGCCCACCTAAGCTTTGGATCGGTCTGATTTTTGGGCTCCAAGCAGAACATGAGGGAGCGAATATGATGGATGGAGTTGGTGTTGTGCATACATCATGGTGGGGCCCACTTGCAATGTTGTACAATAAGCTCATTCTACAAAAGTTGCAGAGGAATCGGTCCCAAGATAAGAAACAATGGAGTTACGCTCTACCTGATGATATGTATGATGTTGCTGAGTCATCATATTGCACTAGTGGGACCAACCATTTTTAGAGATCTGGAGCGTTTATCTGATCAGCCCCTCCTTGGATGAACCGTGCCTGTAGTATCTCCCAGATCAGTGGATTTTAGCCATCCAATCTTTTGCCCATTGTGGGTTGGATTTGGACTGCCTGTTTGCCTTTTCGTAAGCATCCAATTTTCAAGGCCTATAATGATGGTTGGTGGATCACAACACATTCATGATGAGGACCATAGATCACCAGTCTGGATCGCCGAACCGTCGGCCCCATTTGTATAGAACATGGGCCCCACTCGTATAAATTGAGGGCACAAGCATGCACGCACACATGGATGGGATCATATAATCTTCCCCATGAATTCCCTTCTCATTTCATATTTTGTAATCATCATCATTATTTTTTGCAGCGGATATAGTTTTCGATTATAGGCAAAAGGTGACTAGGTCATTCGAGTACCTCCAGGGTGATTATTACATTGCGCCTCTTTTTATGGTGAGTTTTTCTGCTTTTTTATCTTTATGCTTTAACATTTTCTTTTCTGTAACTATTTTTCATTATTTTTGTTTGTTGATATTTAGAATTTGTTGCAGCGATTAGAATATTTATTGAAATTGAAGAAATTTGAATTAGATTGGCTGTTAGTGTTACAAGCTCAAGTGGTTTAAGGGCCTAGCTTGGCATATTCATTAGGCACCTCACTTTTAGGATGAGAGCTAACACCAAGGCTTGTGTTCAAGTCACAGAGGGGGTGATCTTTGAAAAGGGCAACCTGGACGAAACCGAAAGCCACCATAAGGTTGAAACATCTACCTGGACATAGTCTAGACTAGAGCAAGTGTTGCGACAGAATGCGCTGCTAAGTCCTAGGGATTTTGCCATGTGGGTAGGTACCAAACAATTAGTACGTGTCAGATGTTGTTGAACTACATAGTGGAAGATTCTAGAATGGTGTTTCTCTTGGAATTGATATATGGCCTGCTGCATGTAGGCAGCTCGTCAGAATGTGATTTGAAGTATGCACAAAATAATGTCACTATTGTAGGAAAAATAATAATAATATCTATGTAGAAAACAATTAAATGAATTTCCAGATGTCGGAAGTATAAACGACTAGGAAGCAGGAGCAGGAATGTGTGTCTGAAGCGTGATTTGGAGTGGGGGTGGCACCTGGTTAGATGGATCATGCAACTAAGTTCTGTAATGAAGCATTTGAGTTTTGAGAATGTAGAAGTGGGGAACATGATTCTATGATACAGACTATTGAACGTACGATGTTTTGATGTGCATGCTAAATCCTCCCCTCATCTCATAATAGTATGAAAGGATAACATTAGCATTCATTAATACCCCCTTCAACGAATATGAATGGATGCCATTAACATTCCTCTTTTGTGTGGCTAATATCAAATCAGCTTAATTCTTTGTTTCCACAAATGCACTATGGGAGCCACCTGAGACAGCTCGCAGGTACTCTTATCTCTTTCTCACCCGTTTTCATCCTCAGCATCGCCAGGGGTCCACTAGTTCGTAGTGTATAGTTTTTATCCTCAGTGCTACTCTCTTGAACCCTGTTACGATGCAGGTAAGTGTATCAGGCATGTGAATGGTCCAACCATATCCAAAATGTCCATCCAGTAGGCCTCACCTTTGACCAACCACCATTAAAATTCCATCCAATAGGACCATGGTGGCTAGGTTCTCCAAAATATTAGTGTACTGTATACTACATCGGTACTTTGCATGGTATATTCAAATACGAAGCCGCTAAAGTTGTTGAACCTAGCAAACCTAACTAATCGGGGCATATGCCACATTTTAAGCAGTTGGAATACCACATAACCATTTATTCTTACCATGGAGGGTTGCTTGTGAATTACAATGGATATAGTGTATACTATATACACATACAAATGGCACACACGTGCATGGATTCAAACTATGCACCTAAATTGCTTGAATTATCCTAATACAGATAGTGGACATTTGTATTTTGGACCACTGCTTAATTTCCCTTGTGATAGTTGATCTGATGGACACAAACCCAACATTAGGATCATCCATTTAGAACATTTTGTGGGTTACCTCTCAACAATGAGGCCCATGAGTTGCATAGTTTGGATCGAGTTACATGCACACCACATATACAATGGCTCTGGCATGTGCATGGACTGTCATACTCTACCATTATGTTACGTAACTCAAAAGATTGGAAGATAAGTTGATTTTCATACCTTTCCTTCTTTTAAGAGTGAAATGGCCAAAAAAAAACCATGATCCTTAACAAAATTCTATTAGACCAAGAAAGAAATTTGGAGGAGAGGGAGATATCAAGGAAATATTCTTTTGAAAGAGGGGAAGAATAGATATTAAGAAGGAAATTAAGATATTTAGGTTTTTAGTTGCGGCTACTATGTTTTAATTGAAATTGTGGCTGAGTGCATTCTTAATTATGCTTTTTAGGATATGCAAAACATAAGGTGTAAGTATACTCATACCATTATATTTTCTAAATATATAGCAAAAGACTAATCCTACCCCAGCATACTGGCTTTTATCTATGGGTAGCTTACCTCATACAAGTGTACCTGGTTCACCAGCTGTGAGATTGCTCCCAATCGGTGCTTAGGATTGAGTAGGATTAGAGGTGTTAGGTACCTGTCCTTGCCTATGATTCGCAGTCTCTACTCAATGGCTTGTATAAATCTGGCTCACAGCAGAGATTCATGCATTCACTATGAAAAATTTTACATAACAATATAAAGATAAAAATCACCCAATTGCAAAACAAGAGGAATGTAAATGATCAACAAGATACAAAAATCCTTATCGAAGTGAAGTTAATCGAGGTTTTGTCATTGAGATCTCTTAAAATGAATAACCTTGATCTACTACAATCTTCAAAAGGGATCAGAAAGGACCGCTGATTGTTAAAGCTGTTTCTCAGGCCAAAATGACTGAGTGGTGTTCCATTCCCAAATCATTGCATAAATTCTTCTCCAACTCGTTGAATGCTCTTCATCTCCGTTCTCTGTTCTTGCTGAAAATCTCTTTGCTAGTTGATAGGAAGAGAAGGAAACTAGGAATTATAGAGAATTATGAAAAGATCAAAGGCCATTTTCCAAAGCAAGGATGGGGGTATTTATAGGGAAACTACATGGCATCCATGCAATTCTAAGGAATATTAAGGATCATTAAAAGGATAAGTGGAAAAACATGTGGTTTAATGAGAATCATTATTTAAACGGTAGGATGGTAATTCAACTCACAAAGGTTAATTCGTAAGAAAAACATTCCATCATTTGCAATTCAAATTCAAAGGAGAAAATGGTAATTTCACCCCACCAGTTTAGTTACAATGGCAAAGGAGAGAATTAAGACATGATCAAGGGAAATTTCAACATACCCTCAAATTTTAATCTTGGAGAGAAATGATCTCATCAAAGTCGGCAAAATTCGGAATGGCATTTCAGCAAATTCTGTAGAAAACAACTTTTGGCCATCCATTTTGTGTGGACTATTGCCAACAAGGTATTCCGTAACGGTAACAGTGGCCATAATGGCCACTATTGTTGCTTTTGCAATACGGGTCGTAACGGTTGTTACGGTCCCTGTAATGGCTGTTACGGTCTCTTTTCTTTTTTTTCTTTTTCTTTTTTTTTCTTTTTTTTTTGAAAAACAAAAAAAAAACTAGAAAAACCCATTTTTGCCCCGTAACGTAAAAAAAAAAAAAAAAAAACCTCGAAAAACCCATTTTTGCCCCGTAATGTTGAAAAAAAAAATCCGAAAAACCTATATTTGCCCTGTAACAGACCATAACGAGGTTGTTACGGCTTTTACAGGGGGCGTAACAGGTTACGTCCCATTAATGGCGGATACGGGTCATTTTTTCCATAACGGTTGTTACCACCATTACGATCCCATAACATGTAAGGGTTGCCACCGTTACCTTTACGTAACGGCCTTTACAGGCGGGCTGTTCACGAGTCAAGCTAGCTTGAAAAGCTCGCTCGACTCTGCTCGAGTCAGCTTGAATTGACTCGGCTTGAATGGCTGATTCAAGCCGAACCAAGCTAATTATTTGAAGCTCGAGTTGAGTTCAAGCCAAGTTCGACCGGGGGCATTTCAACTCGACTCGACTCGAAACTCGAACTCGAGCTCGACTCGGCTCGATTAATAAATATATTAAATATTATATTATATTATATTATATATATATATTAATATAAGTTTTAAGTTTAAACTTAAAAATAAAAAAATAAAAAAACAAACCCTAAAGTCTTTACCCGACCGCACGCACCCCCTTCCCTTTCCCTTTCTTCTCTTTCTCTGCCCACTACCAGCCGCACGCCCGCCTGGACCACCACCATCAGTTTTCATTTCAGCTCCACAATAGAGTATGATTTCAATCTCTTGAGATTTACTTTTTAGGCGAGAAACTCAAGAAATTCGAGATAGGTTTTTCTCAGATTTGTTAGAGCTTCAAGGAAATCCAATGACCTGATTGGCTAGATCTCTTTACTTGGATTTCTGATCTATGTTCTGCTTTGTTTCTTTTTTAGTACTTGGATTTCTGCTGGTGGAAGAAGATCAATAACAGATCGGTTCTTACAGGTTTCCTTATCTGATTCGAAGCTTTATTTGGTTTTTTCATCGGGTTTTGCTTTGATTCTCTTAAGATTTTTGAATTTTTCATCAATAGAGGAGGATCAAGAACAAAATCCATTACTCTCTCACCCAACAAGCTCGAGCTCGACTCGAGGTAAACTCGACTCGACTCGAACCACTAGCTCGACTCGAACTCGACTCGACAGCTTTGGCAAACAAGCCAAGCTTCAATGTTGAGCTCGAGGCCAAGCTCGAGCTCGAGCTCGAACTCGAGTACATCATGGACAAGCCAAGCCAAGCTTGGCCCACCTCGACTCGACTCGGCTCGATGCCCACCTCTTTTTACAGCCCCGTAACGGCCTTTACGGCACACCATGGTTGCCAATTGTGCACACCTTTGATCAAAAGGATCTTGGTGTCATTGGAAAATTCGTTCAATATATCATGTCATGGGCCCAAAAGTTTATCAAAATGATCATCACTATTATCGGAAAAATCCTCTTTGAAAATAAGATTTCCATTGAAACCCACAGTTTCAACAATACTGGATCCTCGGATGCAAGGCCAACCATTGAACACAAAAACCTCAATTCAAAGCACTTCCTTCTCTATGCAATAAAGTAATCAAAATGCTCCAGTACGGACCCTAAAACTCACCCAATTGATCACTCCATGATTTAAGAAAAAATGCCAAAAATCAGCAGAAAAAACCAGGGGTGGCCAAACGTTTACCACTTCTACCAAAAGGTGGTAGAACTCTCTGACTTAAAATCGCAAATCATGTCAAATCTGAAAGCCAATAAACCTTTTACTACCTTTTACCTTGAGGCTGTAAACTTTTACCACTTTCTGCTGCATACCAGAACAAAACATTTTGTGGACTCAAAATGGCTGTGGGGCCCTACACTTCATTATCATCACCTTCATCGTTAATTGGGGCCAAGTTAAGGGTCAAACGTCCCAAACTCCCAATTTTAAACAACAAATCATCCATAAAATCAACCCGGACATAACTCCAATTTTAAATCCAACTCTGAAAATATGTCAAATCTGAACCATTCATCATTTTTAAGATATCCAAGACTCACCCTAGGGTGGGGTGTCTACACCAGCATACCTGGGACAATCCATGTATCTGAAGTTTATAGTGGTCTCCAAAGTGCGCAGTTAAACATGAGAAAGTGCTTTTCGTGTCACCTTCTGTTTTTTAGGCCAGCAGTCAGGTACTTAGGATTGTCATTTTAGAGTTATTTTTGAACCTTTGGCTATCAAAGGTAATTAAATGACATCATTTACAGCAGAGGACTGTAAAGTTGGAGCTACCATGTTATATTCATGTAACATACCCATCAATCTGTTTAGCTTGGGAAGCTGTATTTGCAGTGTTTATCAAGGAGGAGATTAGAGATGAACACTTCTTGGACTGGTTCTTCATCTTCAAATTATTACTTCAGTGTTAATTTCTGGTGCAAAATCCACTTTCAGATCAGCAAATGGTCCTGTTATTTTCATCAATAGAGAATCTAGTCTTTCCAGTTCATATTGATGCTCCCTCGTTATGGTATCAAGCTACTGCAAAACTGTTCGAGTGAATTTTCTGATTGTGAACTGAGTGGAAACTGTCCATATCTTGATAAATTCTCTAGACTATTGATGCTATTTTATTTTTTTGTGCTGATTTTGTTTCAATGAAAAACCCGTCACATGTCTCCGCTTTGATTTGCTTTAATGCTTTTAGGAAACATAGTAGAAATACATATCCCCAAGAAGTTGTCACTTCTTACTAGTTGATGACTCCATGCACACTTTTATTTTATTCTCAATATGTTTTTGGAATGTTGATGGCAAAATTTGATATGCAATGTTGGTCCTTCTGCAGGATAAAATTGGTAAGTTCTATGGAACTTTGCAAGGATAAAGCAACTATCTTGAAATTTTCTCGGATAGAAAAGCGGTTCGGAGATAACTCTAGCATTTTCTACTTTGTCTTTCCAGATGCCTTTTTCAAGATTGTACCTCCTTTCCCAACGTATCTTTTGATTAGGCACTAAGATTGTGTGTTCAGCATGCATCATCTGTATATTATATTCATTTTATAGTGACACTAGGATTTGGAATTCCAATCAATCTTTTTATACTTTTAACCCATGAGTGCTACAAAAGTGATATTGATGTAGGACAATTAACCACTTGCTCTAAAAGCTCGAACTGATAGAGCATGGTGAATTAATTCCTTTATCTCATAGCCCAGGCCCCAAATCCATGGGTTAGATCCTCGGTCGAACCCTCCTCATGGGCCCCAAATCCATGGGTTCCGCCCCCTCGTGGGCCCTATATCCATGGGCTCCGCCTCACACGAGTCACCCGCCTCCACGGGCCCCAAATCCATGGGTTATGCGGGCCACCCACCCCGAGTGTACCCCTGCATCCCACAGGCACGAGCAGACTAAGGCTTGAGTACTCGCTCGACTCGACTCGGAATACTCGACTCGTACTCAACTCGTGTGATTTTGAGCCGAGTACAAGCGGGTTTATAAGGCTCGTTTAGAAAACGAGTAGAGTACGAGTTGAGAAGTACTCGACTCGGTACTCAACTCGTACTCGACTCGTGTACCGGTATATATAACTCGCTTTTAAAAAAAAACTTGCTCGTCTGGGTCGTTTTCAAACAGCACCCGTTCAAAAACGAAAACCCCCTTCTCTCTCTCTCTCTCTCTCTCTCTCTCTCTCCCAGTGACCGGCCGGCCGTCCCTCTTCTTCCCTCTCTCTCTCTTACTCCTCCCCTGTCCCCTGTCCGGCCGTCCTTCTTCTTCCCTCTCTCTCTCTCTCTCGTCCCTGTGGCCTGTTCGGTGCCCTGCACCGCTGGTCCGCTGCACGCAAAGGGTGGAGATACTCGTCCATCGTCCCTGCCTTGCACGCTTGTCCCTGCCCTACTCATCCGTCGTCCTTGCCCTGCACGCTCGTCCCTGCCCTACTCGTCCGCAAAGAGTATGAGTCCCTAATCCTTATCCATACTTTCTTTTTCTTTTTATTATTGTATGCCTATTGTGATTCAAATCTGCCCAATTTTTTGCCATGAGAAAGGCTCACAATCTGTCCATTTTGGACAGCGAGGATGGCCTTAAATCTGTCCAATTTTTGGACTGTTAGACGGCCCACAAATTTGTCCAAAATATGGACCTTGGATGGCCTTAAATCTGGCCAATTTCTGCTCGTACTCGTACTCGCCTCGAAAACTTGGACTTGACTCGACTCGTTATCTACTCGTACTCGGCTTGTACTCGGGCGAGTAGAGTACGAGCAGGGAGTCCATGCTCGTTGGCCGAGTAGAGTCGAGTACGAGCACGACTCGGGCATTAAGAGCCGAGTACGAGTAGTGCGATACTCGGCTCGACCCGAGTGTACCCCTGCATCCCACAGGCCACTCCACTCGAGCCCGGTGTGAACATGCCTACGCATTAATCACCCCTGGTGAGGAGTCTTGAACACGAGACCTCCTGCTCTAATACCAATTTAATGCAGGATAATTAACCACTTGCTCTAAAAGCTCAAATTGATAGAGCATGGCGAATTAATCCATTTATCTCATAGCCCAGGCCCTAAATCTATGGGTTAGGTCCTTAACCGAACCCTCCTCATGGGCCCCAAATCCATGAGTTCCGCCCCCTTATGGGACCCAAATCCATGGGTTCCGCCCCCTCGTGGGCCCCAAATCCATGGGCTCCGCCTCACACGAGTCAACCGCCTCCACGGGCCCCAAATCCATGGGTTATGCAGGCCACCCACCCCGAGTGTGCCCTTGCAGCCACCCCACTCGAGCCTGGTGTGAAAATGCCCCCAGATTAGATATGCTAGTGGGGCCTTCTGGTTGCATTGTAAAAAAGCACTGAAATGCTTTGGCTACCTTGCACATTATCATCCAACTTGTGCAATATATTCACAATATGTAGTAAATATGTGGAGCCGTTGATTTTATCTAATTGGTAGAAGACTACACAATATGTAATAAATATGTAGAGCCATTAATTTTATCTAAATGTACAAGACTGTTTAAGTTGAGTGAATATAATTTTTTTAATCCAATTTAGCATATTAGGAGCATCTCAAGAAAAAGTAGAACAAGTGATGATATTTTTGTTGGAAGATTCATCATTGTAATATACACATCTTGGAGACTAATCTTAGCCCCATAAAATGTAGGAGCTATAGACATCCTATCCAAAGATTCCACATGATCATGAGGACGCGGTGCTAATCATGATTTTGACAGTCATCTTAATCGCAAAGCGTTATCAATGTATTCAAATCTAGTTTCATCGGATGCCATTTTTAGTGTAAAAACTTAGCTGTAGAAGGATAGTCCGAAATAATTGGTATAATGCCATCTTTATTTGATACCAATTGTTGCTTAATGTGCACGAGGAATGTGGAGTCGGTGAACCACTTGTTCATTCATTGTGCGTTTGCTCAAAATAATTGGTATAATGCCATCTTTATTTGATACCAATTGTTACTTAATGTGCATGAGGAATGTGGAGTCGGTGAACCACTTGTTCATTCATTGTGCGTTTGCTCGAAATAATTGGTATAATGCCATCTTTATTTGATACCAATTGTTGCTTAATGTGCATGAGGAATGTGGAGTTGGTGAACCACTTGTTCATTCATTGTGCGTTTGCTCTTGTGGTTTGGTCCATTTGGATAATTTTGTAGCCACATTCAACATGCATTAGGTGAAGCCAGGGCCTATATTCTTCTTCTTCTTCTTCTTCTTCTTCTTTTTATTTTATTTTATTTTATTTATTTATTTATGGGGGTGGTGACATCAGCGGTGTCAGAAGTTGTAAAAGGGGTCAAAATTGTTTTAGAGTGGATCAATTGTAATCTAGCCTCCAACCATATACATTGGTTTGAGATTGCTGGGATGTTGTTGTAAGCTTTCGCCGTTTGGCGCTCTCTTAATAAGAAAAAGTTGCATTAGCTTTCAAAAAACCAAATAAAATAAAATAATAATATTAATATTAAAAAAATAATAAATATTGGATACCATCATACCAAACCAAAGTGTAGAGGGATGGTAAGGAGTGGGCACATATCTAAAGCTCATGTCAAGTAAATTGTTGGATAGTGAAAGTGGTAATTTGTATTATCAGCTTTTGATCTGTGCGCTGCTCATAAACCAACATCTGATTAGAAGCTTTCCCTCTTAATTCATTGATGTGTGTTTTATTCCTTTGCAGTGTGCCACATTGTAAAGAACTACGTTGCCCACCTACTCAACACCAAAGTTCCCTTAATCCTAGGTAAAACTTATGTGAAGAAAGTATTCTATTTTGTCTTTTCTTTTGGTTTGCACTGATATGGTGTCAGACGAGGTTCAACTTTCCTTTCCTTTCCTCTTCTTCTTCTTCTTCTTTTTTCACCATGCATTTGAAATCTTTAGTTTGATCATGCTAGTCACTGGGTGACATGTGTGCTGAGTAGCTGTGACTTGGCCAGGCTGATCTGCCAGGCTTTCTGGCCAGGCCCACTTTGAGGAGTGCTTGGGCTGGCATATCAGGCCCGAGGGTCAGGCCCGGGCCTAAAATTTAAGCCCTTTTATTAAAGAGGGTGGGCTGGAGCTGTCTAAAAGCTTATTAGTCTGGCCCCAACTGTTTTAGTGTTTTTGACGGCTGGCATATCAGGCCTGAGGGTCAGGCCCAGGCCTAAAATTTAAGCCCTTTTATTAACGAGAGTGGGCTGGAGCTGTGTCTTAAAGCTTATCAGCCCGGCCCCGACTGTTTTAGTGTTTTCGACGCCACTCTCTCTCTCTCTCTCTCTCTCTCTCTCTCTCTCTCTCCATATACATTTTTTTTCATAAATGTGTCCTGGCTGATGAGCAGACCTGCGTGGCTTTTGGGCCATTGTATATGCAGGGTGGGGCACAACTAATGAACAACCCAGATCTTGCTCTCAAGTGGGTGAAGAGCTGGGCTTGGGCTGTGCTCAGGCCTGTTTGTTTGTATCATCACAGGCCCGAACCATGCACACACCTGTTTGTTTGGCCCATTACAGGCCCAGGCCGGGCTCAGGCCTATAGCCGCACAAAGTGTGAAGCAAAGCGGCAACAAATTCAGCTGCAGTAATAGGGTAGCATCTCTTTTATATCATTAGCAAGTATAAACAGCTAGGAAGTGGGAGTGCGGGTGCAGCTTGAAGCAGGAGCAACACTTAGAAGGATCCTGCAACTAAGCTCAGGCCTAGGTTTTACTTTGAAGGCTGGTCTTGGAGCAACCTCAGCCCAGCCAGGCCCAGCCTGTCAACACTCCTAGTCATTTTGTACAAGGACATGCTAACTATATATGTTTTACCTCATTTATATCCCTTTCAGGATGACATTATTTTCATGCAGGCTGACTTGTCATGAACGAGTAATATAAGACCTTCTATTTCAACAAAGTGCACCATTTTCAGACTTCCTTGCTGAGGGTTGATGTTCTTTACTTCCCTCTATCTTACCCAAGAAAGCAAAGTGTTTCCGTTCAGTGGTCTTGGCAGCTTATCATTTGTTCAATCATTGGATTCTAGACCTGGCTTTCAAGTCATTACCATCTTTCAAGCATTGATCTTTTCCAATTTGCACATAGAGATGTTTCTTGTGATTCTTGAAACATGGATATTTTGAAACATTTTGAAGCATTTTTGTGTTGTGATTCTTGAGAACAACTTTTTTGCTTGTTTTTCACTTTTATCTAGTATTTGGTGTTAAGATTTGTCATCAATTCTAGACATGCTTGTTTCACCTGTGACATTTGCATAACAGTAGATCTGTGTCAATGAGATTCATGGGGTACGCTGTTCTTTATACAGTATACTTGGGATTTCTTTACCTTGTTTTGGGATATTCTAAAAGGTATAGTTTGGTCTTATAGGTGTTTGGGGAGGAAAAGGTCAAGGTAAATCATTTCAGACAGAACTTATTTTTCAGGTGATGGGAATTGAGCCGGTGATTATGTCAGCAGGGGAACTGGAATCAGAGAGAGCAGGTAAAAACAAGATTCTAGCATGTTATATACAAGGATGGAGCCTTCTTGCCTCTAATGCATTCCGTAAAGTTGTCAAGAAAATCTGCCATCCAAAACTTGTTTAATTAAAATGCAAAATATTCCCTATGGAAGATGCGTTTCTTGGAGTGCAATGGTTTGTGATTTGCATGCCCTTATCTTCTTCTTTCATAAATGATTGTGCAACTGTTGTCCAAATGTTATTATGGAAATTCTGAATCGTATTTAAATTTGTTTCCTTTTCTTTTCCAGGAGAACCTGGGAGACTCATACGGGATCGGTATCGAACAGCTTCCCAAGTTGTCGAGAACAAAGTTAGAAGCCTTTTCACTTTCACTATTGAAATATGTATGTCTAGGGTTGTGGTGGCTTATGTGATTTCGGATTTTTTCTCTAGAGAAAACAAACTTCTCTTGTGGGATGCATGAACCAAACAAGAACAGAACCTTTATTTTCCTGTGATTTTTATGCCAAATTGATCAAAAAATAATATATTTTTTTTCATCCAAAATTGGTCAGTGAAATAAGTAAACCCTACTGCAGAACCATCTTCGTACAACATGTCTTCACTGTTTGATCTGCAGATTTCTCTGTTTGATTATTCAGTTCAATCAGCAAGTCTGTCGGACTTGCGTTCTCTTTAAGGTTGTGATGTAATTTGCATGGATTCATTACTTTGCTTTGATTGATACAGGGGAAAATGAGCTGTTTGATGATCAATGATCTTGATGCTGGGCTGGGGAGATTTGGTGAGTCTATTTGAACACTATTTGATTAATCCAGGGGAAGATGTCTTCGATGATAAATAATCCTGATGTTGGGTTGGAGAGAGAGTTCTGTTATGTATTACTTCAGGATTTGGGAAGATAAATCGGCACAAGTATATTATGCTGTTTTTTTTTTTTTGGGTAGATCAATATCATCGTTTCTGCACATATGTCACGCTTCTTGAATGTGGATTTTGTTAACACTACAAATTTTTTATCATTGTTCTGAAGAAAATTACTTAGTAATAGTCTGCCTCACGGGAGCAACTCTCATGGCTTGTGAAAAGCATATGACATGCATAGGAGATGTTTCTGGTTGCTTCTGTATTTACCTGCAGTTGAGTAACGTTCATTTGAATTGCTGCTAAATCTCTTTTAGCATGAAAGAGTATTTTGAAACAGATCTGTCTTAAATATGTCAATTTCAAAGACCTAGATACATATTTTCGATTGGTATTGCTTTATATAACAAAATGAATTACATCATGTGATTATGTATCTTTTGCAGCTAACTTCTATCAGTTCTTGTATTCAGGAAGGCAGATTTTGAACATTTTCATTTTGTGCCAATGTAGGAAACACTCAAATGACAGTTAACAATCAAATTGTTGTTGGAACTCTTATGAACTTGTCAGACAATCCGACAAGAGTAAGCATTGGGCAAGATTGGAGAGAATCAGATGTCACACAGCGAGTTCCCGTCATTGTAACGGGAAATGATTTTTCAACACTCTATGCTCCCCTGATTCGTGATGGAAGGATGGATAAATTCTACTGGTGCGTGGACTAGGATAGCCGGACGTCTTCTTTTCCTCTCTCTCTCTCTCTCTCTCTCTCTCTCTCTCTCTCAACAAACTATCAGTTCCCACCCATCACCACTTGCAGTTATGAAATAAAATATTGCTATGTGAACAAATGTAGCATGTAAAACCACCATGCTCTTCTTGAATATACTCAACAAACTGAATGCACTCTAAAAAACAATCCTTTAGGTTACACTTTTGTAACTAAAATTATGATGTGAATTGAAGTTTGCTTCTGGATTGTCACAAGGTACTTCCATTTCCCACGTATTGGTGAAATCTAATATTGTCTTACCAAGGACATGAACTCGTGTACTATTTTCTTCATGAGACGTAAGTTTGATAAACTTTTAAAAGGAGAAATGTTAGCAATACCCAAAACAATATATTTTAATGATAATATAAATTTTCCAGTTTGTGCATATTTAACATTTCTGTCTGTTTATTTTATGAGCTTTATGGCCACTAGGACAATTCAATCTCCTCCATGAACACTTGTGCTTTTCCTTTTCCTTTTTTCTTTTTCTTTCGCCTCTTGACTAATTGAGCTCTTTGAAACCCAGATCCTTCATAAACCTCAGAGTATCCGAGTTGGGTACTGGGATAATGGTAAGGATAAGGTTACCCAACCTGAGACTTGAAATGCAAATCTAGGATTTCAATTGTAAACTTGTTAGTGATATAGATTTTTTATTTTTTATTTTTTTTGGGGGGGGATAATTTTGTTAGTTATATAGACTGCGGTGAACGTACTAATTGGGCAAAAAATGCAACTTATGATATTGTTAGGAAAAGTTTTTAACATGATTCACTTGTGAACAATAATTATTCTTCATTGTATTATCTTAAGAATTGTGATTGTAATGATCTGCCGAATTTGATCTTTTCCATCTATGTTGAATGGACATGTACATGGATGTCAGAGCCCAACACTGGTAAGGAGTTTTGGATTTGCCAAACCCTGTAAAGTAGGGTTTGCAGGAAATTTTAATAAAATAAAAATAAATATTTTGTGAATAAATTTAATAATTCGAAATGGTTCATTTCCAGTAGAACATGATAAATCTCTTCACTAAAAAATTTCCTTTCCAATAAGAAATTACATAATACTTGGGTTATTCCTTGTGTTTAGTTGAGTTGTAATGGTTTAGATATGCATGTCTTGTGTATTTTAGGTGGTGCATTTACTAGGTGTGAGCACCACGCAGTTCCTCTTGTTTATTTACTTTTTCTTTATCTTTCCTTCTCTCTCTCTTAACTTTTTATTTTTATTTTTCTATTTTTTGAGAGAGAGAAGAAAACACTTTAGGATCTTGTATCATTTCCTTTTGAAATGGTACAATCTCATTATGTAAAAAATGAATATTTTGGAAAAAAATAAATTTACTAATAATTAAATAAAAATAAAAATTGACACACACACACACAAATAAAAGAATAATTAAGGAAAAAATACAATAAACATCTAGTTTGGGGAGAAAGAAACAATCGCTATTTTTGTAATTGCACTGCTTTGGTTCGTGGGGTTGTCTATAGGGCTCATATGTTCATAAGGGATTGGGACCCCTATAGGGTGTCTTTGTAATTTCTTTCCCTTTTGCTTTCTCCTTGTTTTTGTCTCTTTCTGCCTTTATGGCTTCAATAAAATGCAGTATCTTTCAAAAAAATAAAAATTAAAAAATCTAGGAATCTTCTAAAGCTTTAAAAAATTATAAAATTGGGAGAGGAAGATCAACAAAAACAAATCTATTAATTTTATCTTTTTTATAAGTGGTTTTAATTTCTCGGGAATTTCTATAGAAGTAAAATTGTCTTATCTTTTTAAGTCTTTCTTTAATTCGAAGATTTCAATTAAGAAGTATATAGTGAGAGGGTTTGATGCATGACAGATAAAACAAAGAAAAACAAGTATTTACATGTAATTGAGGTTTCTGGTTTAAAGTCATATCAAACCTAGGACCTCTGGTGGAATCACTCCACCAATAGGATGTAGGAGCACCAACACCCCCAAAATCAATCCTTTGTAGGATTATTATTATTATTACTATTATTTATTTATTTTTAAAGGAAAAAGGAAAAAGAGAAAAAAAAAAAGAAAAGGGAAAGTTTCAAGCTCTTGCCTTGGAAACCGAAGGAATGGGGATAGGTAGTCTCTTGCTCCTAGGGGGTTGCTTGTAGCTATTGTGGACAGGACCACCTCTGATCGCCTGGCCTGCTTGTTTTTTGCTTTTTATTTTTCTTTCCTTTTTCTGTGATTTTTGCATGTTGGCTTTCGCTGCTATTCAAAGAAGTTATCATTTTCAAAGAAAAAAAATATATATTTACTTTTTTCAAAGAAAAACCTTATCTATAAACATTCATAAATTCTAATACTAACCATCTATCTTGTCAAAACATTAATAATAAAATGCCTGAAATTCCATCACAACCATACAACTCTTCCTTAAATCAGCCACAACTCACTCAATTCCCTCAAAATTGCTTGATCTTGAGCTTTGTTAGAAAGCTAACTCAATGGACTTTCAAATGGTCTCAATTGTGCCATTGGAAATCTTTCGGCGTCCAAAAATTGGCCCCCAAAATAAGTGACAAAATAGCTATCAATTATTTAAATGATAAACGTACGATAGATGGTCAAATTGGTGGCTACCTTCACTTTATGTTCACTCCCATTTTTTTCTGTCACATTACTTTTTTATTGGCAGGTTTGTCGCAAACTTGCCCTTGTGACTCTTTACAATGGCTTCCTGAGGACAATATCTAAAGGAAATTTCATTGACGATTTCACTTCTCTGAATCATTGTATTGTGAATCAGGCAACCAAACCGTGAAGACATAATAAATATTGTCCATCGAATGTATGAAAAGGATGGGATAACTTGGGATGAAGTTGTGAGCATTGTGGACACGTTCCCTAATCAAGGTATATCTACTCCTTCCATATAAACTATGGGGACAGTTGATTTAAATTGCGAGCATTGTAGACACACTCACCCCAAGTCCCAAGCACGACAAAATGGAGGAAATGGTTCACACTTTCCTCTTGATTTTGACACATGAAGCACATGTTTTGGCAAGTGCAGTTGGTGCTTCTTTAAATTATCTACCGTGATGATCCCGTTTGCCACAGCTGACTACGCATATTCATTATTTATCTTTCAAATGCAATAATAATAATAATATAAAATTTATAACTTACTGAAAAAAGAAAATTTCTTTGATTCTATTGTTTGATGTTTTGCCTTCATGTTCTCTTTCTTGCACTCTTAATGAGATTTTTATTCATTATTACAAAAAGTGCAAGACCAATGTCAAGGAACTATCAACTTTCCTATTGTTGCGCAGCCTTGGATTTTTATGGAGCTCTTAGGTCCCGAACATACGATCGATCAATCTCCAAGGTATTCGAAAGTTGGAAATCAATAACAGCTGGTTTTTTTTTTTTTTTTTTTGGAAGTAGTAGATAAATCATTTGAGCTTAGCTGAAGTCAAAAGTGTAAAATTGCTGTAAGGCACTTGTGGTTCACTAATTACATTTTAAAAGAATAATTTTTCAGCATGTGCAAAAATATTGTTGGTTTCATATCATGTTGAAACTATACCATGCAAAAATTTGGATGAACAAAGCCTAGGATACAAATTCTGAAATACATTATTTGATATTAAAACATCAGAAAAGAATAAATGGCATGATTTCATGGGAATTACTTTAAGCCTATATTGTAATAAGCAAAGCGAAGCTAATACAATACAAGCCCTCATAAGATGAGGTTTGCTAAATGCAAAGGTGGGTTAACTCCCCTGACTGCCAAGCTTTCCACCATTGCCATGGCATCAGCTTTCCCTCCAGGCAATCCTGTACTCCCCAAATGACAAAGTTCTAGCATTTCCGCAGGCTATCCTCCACAAGATATCAAGTTGCTCTATAAATGACATCAGGGGAGTGCTCTACCAGAGCATCCCATTGACAAAGTGGTTTGATATATCTGTTAGCACAGGAGAACTTTACAAGTGTCCCACAGTGATGCAGGACATGAAATTCAAATATGATATGCGAGATTTTAGGCTTAAGATCACGTTAGTTCAGAACCAATTACACAAATTCCATATCCCACATGAAAGTCCAAACCATTCAATTAAGGGGAATCTATGCGGGTCCAGGCCTACACATGATAGGGCTGGATCAATAAAAATTATGAACCAAACGATACTCAAAGATAAGAAATAATCATCCACACATGCATAGTAATCAGTCCCTAATCCAAGGGATTTAGAAATTCCAGTTTGAGGAACCCTAGGGCAAGAAAAAAGGACATAAAATTGGAGATTCGAGTAATTTAGGGTTAGATTTAGGGATTTTCGGTGAAAGCGGAATGAAAGAGAGGAGAAAGACGAACCAATGAAGTACCGCACACGTGAACAACAACAATGACTCAGACAACCGCGTGTGTGATCCCGGCCGCACGTGTGTGGGGCCCACTATTCAGAAAAGAGCCACCTTGGCCTTGGTCAGCCACAGATGGACTCCAAAACCCCTAAATCTCAGCTCGATCCGATGTACGGTTTGTACGTGGTGTTCCGCCAAAGTTTCAGCCCTCTTGTATGGCCAGATTATGAAATTCTGCTGTGAGGAGGAGAATTGTTGCAATTGATGATTGATTTAAAGTGTAGATGATGGGGTGAGATGAGAAGAAGGGATGGTAGAAGATGGGTAGTAGAGATGGCGATGGATAGGGGCGAATCAGGATAGAGGTAGCTTCGCACCACGGTAATTAACCCTTCGATGAAGGGAGGGCTTCGCACCCAATTAGGCTTCACAACTCAAAGAGTAGGAAAATGCAGAATTTTTTATTAATCTTCAATCAATCAAAAGAGCTACAGGGGGTGCCTATTTATAGGAAAACTCTATACCCCAAAACTCGCACAATGTACGCAACCTATTACTTGGCCATGAAGTAAACTAAAATAAAAACCAAACAAAGATATCAAAGCGTTCATAATGTTCTAAATCATATCAATAAGCAAGACGTAAAGTATGAGATCAATCCGACTAGTGGGCCACGATCATAAGATCTCATGGTGGGCTTTTCTTGACTGTCGGGTCTACTCTTTTGAATCAAAACTTCGTCTCCTGACTAGGAGGCCCACCCTGGACGTCGTCATCGATCCAGATCGACGGTGGGATCCTCCTTCTGGCGTACGTGCGTAAGGGGCGGCATGTGTGCGTGATGTCCCCATCAATTCTCCCTTACTGCGAAGATTTTGTCACTAGTGAAATAAAACTCTTGAACCGCTCTAGAATGTCAGGATCAAGTCTCTGAAACTCCTCAGTGAGCCACGTGCCATCTGAAGCTGGTTGTGACTTCCATTTAATCAGGTACTTCTGAAACCCACCGTCCGGCGTTGAAACTATCTAATGGTCCAGAATATCCTCTATTTCCTCTCTGGGTGTGTGAATGTTAGGTATGGGAGGCAGAGACTAGGAAGAAAGGTCAGGAAGAGTAGATATGGGAGGTAGAGGCTGGGAAAATAGGTCGGGATAGGTAGGTATGGGACGTAGAGGCTGGAAAGATGAGTCAGGAGGGGTAGGTACGGGACATAGGGGCTGGAAAGATGGGTCGGGAGGAGGCCATGGATCAAGGGATAAATCTGGGGAATTAGAATGGGTGGGCGAAGGGTCGGACAAAGTATCAGTGGTCCCCTGAAAAGTAACTAGATCCTCCACATTCAATGTGGAACTAATTTTCATAAAAGGTGGAAGATCTACCTCATATAGATTGAGACCGTTTTGTTTTATAATTTTGAAGGGTCCAGCGCTACGTGCGTGTAACTTACGAATGACCCTTGGAGGATATCGCTTGGGCCTGATGCGGACCATCACAGTCCTCAATATTGAATTCTTTGAAATGTTTATGCTGGTCTGCAGAAAATTTATAATGTTCATTACTAGTAGTGATCTTCTGCTTGATTTCTTAATGCCATGAATGAATGTGATGCGCAAAAGACTCTACAGGCTCTGACGGCCTATGGAACAGTGACATAGGGACAAGATCAATAGATTTTCCAGGTTTATAACCAGTAACGACTTCATAAGGACTGAGACCTGTGGACCTATCGAAAGAACTATTAAAGGCAAACTCGGCTGTAGGTATTACGGTGTCCCATGTTCTGGTGTGTTCTATATCCCTCCTAGGGGGAGACTCACCCGGTAGATCATCAAGAAAAATATCACGTAACTCATCCACTACCGGAATGGCCTCAGTGGGTAACTCTACACTAGCTTTTGGTGCACTCTTTCCAGCCACAAGACCGCACATGGTGTACCCCTCAAAATAGTGGTCTTGATGTCTCTCATGGGGTGGGTGTACGGGTGCACGCCCATAACTGATTCCTTGGCCAACTCCATTCATTGGTCTATCCTCCTGGCCACCTGCTTGAGATTGGACATCCATCCCAATGGTGGGGTTTGTCCCAGCGGAGGCCTTTAGTTGGGTAATGCACACTTCAAATTGATCAAAGCGTTGGTCTATATGTTGTTCCCAGCGTTTACCCAAAGTCTCGATCTGCTGGGACAATTTATTTAATGACTCTAGCAGTTGCTCCATGTTTAGTGTAGGGTGCAAGCCAAAATTCAGCAACATAGTTGTCAAAAATATAAGAATTTATATATATATATATATATATATATATATATATATATATATATATATACACACACACACATATAAGAAACAACCTAGTTTCTAAAAACGAAAAAGGAAAGTTTCTAAAGAACAAATTAGGAAAGCTTCTAAAAAAAATAAATTAAAAAAGTTTCTAAAAAAATCAACTTAGTTTCTAAAGAAAAAGAAAAAGGAAAGGAAATTAGTTTCTAAAAACAAATTAAGAAAGTTTCTAAAAAACAGAAAAGGAATGTTTCTAAACCTCGAAATAGAAAACTAAGTTAATTTCCAAAATAATTCAAATAAGGGGATAACAGAAAATTTTAGCAGCTTATGTCGTGGTCTTATGGACCTCTAAATGACCATATATGATGACCAAATTTGATGTAATGGACATAAACAATCAAACCCTAAACATGTAATGCGATTTTAGGCTTAAGATCACCTTAATTCAAAACTTACACAAATTCCATATCCCACATGAAAGCCCAAACCATTCAATTAAGGGGCGAATCTACGAGGGTCTTAAGCCTACACATGATAGGGTTGGATCAATTAAAAATTCATATCCCACATGAAAGCCCAAACATTCAATTAAGGGGAATCTATGTGGGTCCATCCTACACATGCCAACGGTGATCAATCCCTAATCCAAGATTCAAAATTCCAATTCGGAACTAGCTGGCAAGAAATAAGAAATAATCATCCACACATGCATAGTAATCAATCCCTAATCCAAGGGATTCAGAAATTCCAATTCGGGGAACCCTAGGGCAAGAAAAAGGGCATAAAATTGGAGATTTTTGTAATTTAGGATTAGGTTTAGGGATTTTGGATGAAAGCAGAGTGAAAGAGAGGAGAAAGGCGAACCAATGAAGTACCGCACGCGTGGACAACAACAATGACCCAGACAACCGCGCGTGTGATCCCAGCCGCACATGTGTGGGGCCCACTATTCAGAAAAGGGCCACCTTGGCCCTGGTTAGCCAGGGATGGACTCCAAAACTCCCAAATCTCAACTCGATCCGATGTACGGTTTGTGCATGGTGCTCCGCCAAAGTTTCAGCCCTCCTATAAGGCCAGATTCTGAAATTCTGCTGCAGGGAGGAGAATTGTTGCAATTGATGATTGATTTGAAGTATAAATGATGGGGTGAGATGAGAAGAAGGGATGGTAGAAGATGGGTAGTAGAGATGGCGATGGATGGGGATGAACCGGGATCGATGTGGCTTCGCACAACGGTAGTTAACTCTTCGATGAAGGGAGGGCTTCGCACCCAATCAGGCTTTACAACTCAGAGAGTAGGAAAACGCAGAATTTTTTTTATTAATCTTCAATCAATCAAAAGAGCTACAAGGGGTGCCTATTTATAGGAAAACCCTATACCCCAAAACTCGCACCATATGCGCAATCTATTACTTGGCGATGAAGTAAACTAAAATAAAAACCAAACAAAGAAATCTAAAACGTTCATGATGTTCTAAATCATATCAATAAGCAAGACCTAAAGTATGAGATCAATCCGACTAGTGGGCCACAATCATGAGATCTCATGGTGGGTTTTTTTTTACTGTCGGACCTACTTTTTTGAATCAAAACTTCGTCTCCTAACTAGGAGGCCCTCCCTGGACGTCGTCATCGATCCAGATCGACGGTGGGGTCCTCCTTCTAGCGTACGTGCGTAAGGGGCGGCGTGCGTGCGCATGTGCACGTGATGTCCCCATCACACAGCCAAAAGTAAACCAACCACTTGAGCCATAGACAAACCCAACATCTCCTACAAGATTATGCCCACTTAATCAACTCCTCCAAAGGAGGATCCAAAAAGTCAAATTCATAATTAGTGGCGAAGGACCCTATAGAAATGTCTCAACTAAAGAAAACCCCCTTAAATCTGGAGCGAGAACATCCTCACTCACCTCTTATCTAGTGCTTACTATCCAGTGATGGGAAGGTCACAAACCAGTTCCCTATGGCCATCCACAGATATATAGCTTTTTTAGGTTCACATCCACTGGTGCCTACCACATAGATGGAGAGAAAACACCTCAAAAAAGAACTCTCTAGATGGACCCAACTGTAAAGATCTCTAGTGCTCTTTGGCTCAAGTTGCAAGTCATCAACACACCGTATAAGAATATAAACCTTTTCCAGGGCTCTTGTGTCCACACTTTTCATTAAATCCTCTTCCCATGAGAACCTTGTTGCACTTTGGCATCACACAAACTCAATCCATCATCTTTTGGATCAATCTGCTACCCTTGTGTATTTTTCCTCAGCCAACATTCAACTGTCGCTTTGATCCCAACCATTGCCCGGATGCAGGGTATTCATGTGACCTGATTGTAGTAATCATTCTTATTATTTGATCATCAATTTGGAGTGCTTGAGGCAGGATGAAAAAAGCCTAGTCATATGTTTTTTTCATTGTCTTTGAATTTGAATACAAGGACCATAAGTTATTGAGATCCAAGAGACATACGATATGGATTAAAAAGGATATATTGTCCTGGTAATTGTAGAAGACTTGAGCTGAATTAACAATGCAGAATGTTCATGTCTAAACAATAAAATAAAGTTTAATTGCATGCAATGAAAACTCGAAGACTAGTGCAAATATTATCATATTTCTGCACTTCCAAGACTCATATGAATAAACAGAGTATAGATTGCATCTTTTGCGTGAACCTTGTGAATCTCAATTTTGTTTTGTTTTGTTTTGTTTTCTTTCTTTCGTTTTTTTTTTTTTTTTTTAACAAAGCCTTACATGATGTTTTTTCTTGTGGTTTTTATTTGTTCAATTCTCTATTTAAACAAGATACCCATTTTTTATTTTATTGCTTGGGCATGTTGGCATGCAATAGTAGTATTTAGAAAGAATCTCCTGAGCATGCAAATTTAGCTGGCATTTCTTCATAATGAACTTCTGTAACTTACCAAGAATGCATCATTAAGCTATTCAAGTAGCATGTTGTTGGTTCGAACTGATTTGATCAAACTTTCTAGACAATGGTTTCTAACCTAGTTTGAAAGTTAGAAGAATCAATTAGATTGGATTTCAAATCAACTTAACGTGAAACTTGATTATCTCGAGTTTTGATTGGGCAGTATTTGGATTTTCCTTAGTTTCCTGGAGTTCTTGAAGTGGACGTGATTGTTTCCTAGGATCTCCTAGATTTTCTAGGATTTATCAGTGTTGATGTTGCGGGATGAAGATGGTGGTGGCAGCATGATGATGAAGATAATAGCATAATGAACCCCAATCCGTCTTGGATACTATGTTAACACATGATATTAGAGAAACATAACAGAGAAATTAAAAGATAAAATGATGGAGAATAAGAGGATATCACTCTCATAATGGTTTAGTTATACACTTATACTATATGGTTACAAGAGATCATCATTATCTCTCAAGTAATTGGGGTCGGCTACTCGAATCCTATTTCACCATTCCACTCTAACCATATCTGTAGTTAAACCATAGGTCATAAAGTCTTCTCTTACTACCACACCCATGTCCTTTTGGGCCTTTCCCTTTCCACTTTTGAGCCGTTAACTTGAATCAACTCACTTTTTCTAGGCGGCACAGTTGTTGGTCTCTGTTTCACATGACCTAACCATCTAAGTCTACTTTCCCTTATCATGTTACCTATTGGCACTACTCCTAAGTTCCCTCGAATGCATTCATTTCTAATTCTATCTTGCCTCATCTTGCCGCTCATCTATCACAACATCCTTTTTTCAGCTATGCCCATCGTATGAATGTATTGTTCCTTAATTGCCCAGCACTGTCCCATAAAGCATTCTGGCTTTGTAGCTACCCTATAAAATTTTCCCTTTAGTTTGATTGTTATGCAGCAAACACATAATACTCCAGAGGCACTTCTCCACTTCTTCCACCTAGACTGAATTTTATGTGCAGCCTCCTTACATCAACTACCTTTAAGCCTTTTCCAAGTTTCCATTAAGTCTTGGAGTCTACCTGGCTCGAAGGACTTTCAAATTGAATCGTTGGGTTTTCTGTTTTCATACCAATTTTCTAACATATGGTTATCTAAATCACTGTCGATGACTTTATGGTATGATTCCAGCAAATAATTTCTTAAATTTGCTATGATTTCTTAGATTTTTTAGATATTTCCTCTTCCATTTGGTATGAATCCAGCAAACCATTTCTTGAATCATCATTGAGTTTCGGGTTTTCGCTGCACAGGGTTTGGGCGAATGGCTAGCGTCATGGGTGTGCTCCCCATAGATGCGAGTTCGATTCCCCTTCCCGGGATTACCTGATGCACACGGTTTGTGGGTGATTGAGAGCATCCGTATGGAATAGTCTCACCTTAAAATTGGGTGGGGACACCCTGACGTTCTTTTTTAAAAAGTACATTTTTGTTAATTTATATATATTTTTAAATTTTTTCATATTAAGAAATAACTAAATAGTTAGTTACCTTTGAGCTTTTCAGAATTTCTGCTGTCCTTGAGTCTACAAGACTCGAAGGACTTGCAAGTCAAGTTTTTGGGTCACATTATCTCATTTTAATTATGTTAATTGGTCTTTTTTGGATTACATGATGGGTTGGATGGGCTTTGGGGAGAAACGGAGATATGCTGGATTCGACATTGTGTATCCTTGGCTACTTTCTCAGTTCTTAGCAATGGATCACCCTTTGTTTTTTTTAAAAAGCTTCCCGGGGCCGTAGGCAAGGGACTCTCTCCCCTTTCCTTTTTATGATTGTAGCTGAAGCCCTCAGCAAAATGCTATCCAGAGGTCAATTTGTGGGTCTTTTCAAGGGTTTTGAAGTCCAAAATTACCCTTAGCTGATTAGTCATCTTCAGTTTGTGGATTACACCATCTTGTTCTGTGAGGGTGAGGAATTTATGGTGTCCAATATGAGGATTTCGATCATATGGTTTGAGGTTGTATTGGGTTTAAATATTAATCCATCTGAAAGTGAAATTTTGGGTATTCATGTTGGAGCTCTCTCGTCTTATTGAGATTTTCAGGTGTCGAGTCAGGTCCTTCCCTTCTTCCTATCTTGGCCTCCCTCTTTGCCTGGGTAAACCGGTGGCTTACTTATTGTATATTGCTGATTGGGCGGCTTGAGTTTTTTTTTTCTTTTTGGGGCTGGTTTTTCAGGATGGTTGTTTGCAGTTTTTTTTTTTTTTTTTTTTTTGTTGTTGTTGTTTTGTAGTTTAGTTTTTGTTTTCCTTGGTGTCTTGTTTTTCTGTTCTATTGGCCTTTGGCCCTAATAAAATTGCATCATGAATACACAAATTTTGGTTGGTTCTACAAAGCTCCTCCTAAGGTTGTGGCCTTCGGATAGTTGGTCAGAAAGAAGATGAGGAGACAGTTAATCATCTTTTTGGGATTGCCCTTTTCTTGGTCCGATTTGGGCAGATATTATGGGACACTTCCTAATATCTTGGTCTTTCCTAGAATCGACGAGTCATTGTTTGGTTGCACGGCATGGTGTGGGTCTTGGCAATTCCAAGAAAATGCTTTGGAAAATGGCTTTGCTCGCTATCTGGTGGGCGGTATGGGAAGAAAGAAATGTCAGGTGGTTTGATAATTCCAAAAAATCTGTGAAAGGCACCTCCCATAGAGCTTACTGCTGAGCATTGAATGGGCTTCCTCTGTTTCGCAGTTAAAGGCTTGTAATATGGATTTTCTTGGGTTGTAGCTGGGTCGCTGTCTCGATGTCCCTGTTTGTGTTGCTTTTGTCATTCTGTGGGGCTGGCCTTTTGTTGTAGTTTTGCTTTCGTTTTTAATAAAATTTCATCATCTTGCATTATCTTTCAGGAAAAAAAGAAAAAAAGGATGCCTATATAAATAATCAATAATGACTTCATGATACCAGTGAAGCATGTTCTATCTTTTCTTTGGAGGTTCATTCTAGCAGTTGGTTTTTTTTTTTTTTTTTTCACATCATCTGATTCCTTCTGATGTGTAGTGGGTAAGTGATATTGGTGGTTACGAAAATCTTGGGGAGAAACTTCTCAAACGAAGAAAGGATGACAAGCTTCCTACATTCATTCCCCCAAAGGTAGTGTACTTATCCACATTCATACTATGTTTTATGTGCACCAATACTCTCTTATTATAGTCTCTCTGATTGAAGGCTTTACTGTAGTTGAGCTTTTCCCAAAATGAGTTATTTGAAATCTTTTTTTTTTTTTTTTTGAAGGTTAGTTATTTGAAATCTTTCCTTTAAATTGGCGATGAAATGCATGGAAATTTAATTAATGGTGTGTTTTGTTGCACCGAATTTCATGAAATATCATGAAATTTTGCACCAAATTAGACTGATTAATCATTATATTTGGTGCAAGCAAATGCACCCCGGTTAGTCTTTTTTATGATTATTCACGAAAATATGTGCAAACATTGTTTCTATAATGCCAGTATGAAAATTTAGGCATTTGTATTCTCAGTCTGGAATAATTATATTGAGTTGCTCAAATGGGCATTTATTGGATCAGCAGGTAGTGGCCATGAGCTGATTGAAACACAAGGAAAAGTCTAAAGGCTCTACGAAGTAACTCTTGGCTCGCACATGCTGATCTGGCACACTTGTAAGATATCCAAGCTGCTCATCAGATGGCCTGCATTGATGAATAAATTGATGAGTAAAAGAAACTGACCAACGGCCAGATGCATTGTACATGTGTGATCCATTGTATGAGCCATGTCATGCATGGGTCTGATTTTTGGACCAGGTATCTATACAGAAGTGCTCACCTGCTGAGCAAGATCTCTCATGTGTGTGCCACATTGTCACTTGCCCAAGTCCTGTTTGCATTTCTCACAAATACATAAGGAAAAGTCCAGAACTACAGTGACCTCCGGCACAATGGTTCTTTAGTCTGCATAAATTGTAATACCACTGGTGTAGAGCAATTTGTAATGAATAATGGCCCCTTCGACGGCTGGAAGAAAATTGTTGGTAGTTACTACATGCCTTTGTACTTTATTTGTATCAAATTGCCTAGATTTGCTTGCTTTTATGCATACATTACTTAGTTCAGCCCACTAAAGTGAGATGCTCAGAACACGTGCCACCATGGATCAACTTGTCCGAGTCGGATGTGATTCTTCCGAGCCAACTTGGACTCTGTTGAGTCCAATCCGGTTCAGCAACCCGAGTCAGTAGCGAAAATAGGTCCAACTTGTCCCGGCTTGGATGAGTCAACCCCTGACTCCATGAGTCATGACTTGACTCATGACTGAATGGGTTGGTCTTAGTCCCTGAATGTTAAAACCATGCACGCCATTTGCTTGGTATTCGAATTGGTAGCCAATGTGAAAGATTTTATGGAGTTATCAAGCCATTGAATTGGTTGGTTTATGTGTGGAACAGCAAACGTTGGAGGCATTACTCCAGTCAGGGCATTCTCTCATCAAGGAACAGGAATTGATAACAAACACCAGACTTTCCAAGGAATACATGAAGAATCTCAATGACTAGAAGCGATGTCTGCTACAAACATGGCTGTATGTATCTGCATGGTTAAGTCTTGTGACGTATGCATTGCTTGTTCTTTGATAAAAATGGGATTCCATAATTAGTTTTAGCCTTATGAAATGCCATGAGTTGGGAATTTTTTTTTTTCCCTCTGGGAAAGAGAACTATATTTGACTTTCTTTTTACTGGGTCTTACCTCAGGCAGAATGGAGCTAGGCATTCAATGAGGCATGCAAGACGCTGCACATGATCTTCTCAAACCGTTAACGCTACTTTACCCCAAAGACAGGCCAGTTTATTCATCAATCATCAGATGGGCCACACCTCTGTGTTGTATCTGGACATTGAATTAATTTTCTTTAGCCGCCTGTTCTCTTCAGGGCTCAGGTGATGAGCAGCTAGGATTGCAAAGTTGCCATTGTATGGCATGTGTGCGCATGAGTAGGCTACTCACTTGAGTCGCCTTTGTGTTAGGATATCCCTTTGGTTCCTTTTCTTCTCTCTACTGGTCAGACTACAGAAAATGCATTATCCTGCTATTAAACAAATGCATAAAACTGCCAAAGATCAATTTTTTACTAGTTAAAAGAAACAGGTTTCATGGTAAGCCTAGATTCGACATCATTGTGAGAGTACCGGAAATCAAAATCCATACCAATGTCGTTGTGGGCTGTGTTGACAACGAGACTTTTTGAGTCCAGACCAATCAGCCTATTCTGTATCCAAGTGACTCAGCTCAAAATCCCGTCAATTTGAGTTGCCTTGGCAAAGTTGCAAGTTGAATCACCGAGCTTAGAACTCTAGTATTCCCACCATCTGGGTTAAGGTGAATGTGAATGCTGAATTTGAATGTGGATGTGGAACCACTGTCAGAATTGGCAATCCGTAGAATGTATTGGCAAATCAAAGTCAGTATTGGTGATCCACAAAGTATATCTGCGAACTACACTCACTATCGACAATCTACAGTGTCTATCGGCGAACCACAATGTGTGTCTTCAATTACACATTTCTTTATTACAATATTCATATATAATTTGTTGCTCAAAAAAATTAAATATGAAACAATTATTATAACATTCATACATATATTTGTTGCTCAATTTTCAAAAATAATAAAATAGATAGTAAAATAACTATACATTGCTACATTTTGGCTTGTTAACTTTGCATTTTTCTTCATGTGTCCGCGTTCTGGCTTCACATATCAGATATTTGGCTTCACAGGTCTGGTTTGTAGTGTCCTTTGTTAGCAGCGTATAGTTGGCTTCCAAACGGGTGGTATTTTAGCTAGCATCAACCGATTTACCTTTCAGTCTTTCAATCTGTCTAAACTATTGAAGGCAATCAAAGGACAAGGCCTTTCTAAAATTAGATATATCGTCCTGCAAGTTAACATACAAGTTACTATTATTTGTGAAATGACAAATAAGCAATAATTATTAGAATTTGTGAAGATTTTGTAAGAATCTTACCAAGCTCCATACAATCTAACCAATCTAACCCGCTCATAGGAAGTCGATGTATTTTATCATGCAGACCTACATTCGTGCTTATCAGCCTGTTTTGAGATTTAGCTTATTATTTCGAAACTTCTATTGACTTCCCAATAAGCATTCCCCTGGTCACATGGACGGAACAATTATCTCAAATCCTCAATGAAGCCAATATATTCCTTTTTGTAATAACCCTTTTATTTGGTTTGGACGCTATCAAGCAACCGAAGCTGTCTTCCATAGGTGTGTACAACGAATAATACTCAATGTTGGTTGCAGACATTGACTGAACAATGTATCTCTAGAGCACATATGCAGTATTATTAGTGTATTTACAACAAACACGACTTATAATTATAAGGATCAAGTGCATCACGTTAAGTGTAAGGACAAACTTACACATTTGAAGTTCCATATTGTCCATCCAAAAGATGCCTTCCAACTTTTCACATGCTTGCAACATCCAACCCGCCCAATAGGTTGGAATCACCGTGATGATTTCTTCATGCAAAAGTCAGTCACCTAAATTTTGATTTGGAATCTAATGGTTGTAGTGGTTTTTATATAATCATCACGGTGGGCCCTATAAAAATCAAGAGTGGATGTCTTTATCCCAGCTATTTCCTCTAGCATGGCCCACCTGAAATCATAGTAGGCTAATGTGTTGATCCTACTTGATGTGGGATTGTGGGATTGCACATCTGATGGTTGGAGCAGATCTCAAATATACATTATAGTGGACCCCTTAAAAAAACAATCTCCAGCAACCATCTCTCAACTATTGGTTGATGTATTTAAAAGAGGTCTCACGTCCAACCAGTTGGACCACAAATTAGGATCCATCCAAAAGATGCCTTCCAACTTTTCGCATGCATAAAACATCCAACCCGTCCAATAGGTTGGAATCACCACGATGATTTCTTCATATAAAAGTCACCTAAATTTTGATTTGGAATTTAATGGTTGTAGTGGTTTTTAAATAATCATCACAGTGGGCCCCGTAAAAATCAAGAGTGAGCATCTCTATCCCAACTATATCCTCTAGTGTGGCCCACCTAAAATCACAATAGGCTAATATTTTGATCCTACTTAATGTGGGATTACACATCTAATGGTTGGAGTAGATTTTAAATATACATAACAGTGGCCCTTAGAAAACCAAGGGCGGGCAACCATCTATCAACTATCGGTCGATGAATTTAAAAGAGGTCTCATGTCCAACCAGTTGGACCACAAATTAGGGTCATCTAAAAGATGCCTTCCAACTTTTCACATGCATGCAACATCCAACCTGTATAATAGGTTGAATGACCGTGATGATTTCTTCCCGCAAAAGTCAGTCACATCTACTCATTTATGGGACCTCACTTGTATTTTGCTATTTATTAATGGTAAAAATGGTTTTCTATGGCTTGGTCCATCGGATGATTAAATGGAGCTGATTTTTCAATAGGTGATCATTATTGTGGGGCCAACCTATTGAAACAGAGGGATGTTGCATTAGATTAATAGGTTGGAAGTTATCCACCCTTTGGATCATAACTTGTGGTCCAACCGGTTGGACTGGCCACATTCTCTTATATACAATAATAATAATAATAATAATAATAATAATAAAAGAAACCTAGGAGGCCACCCTTGATTTTTAATGGTTCCACCTGGATGTGTATGCCAGATCCACTATGACAATTTGATCAATAATCCCATATTAGTCCCATGACAAAAAAAATCATGTCAGATTCAAGTGGGCCACACCAAAGGAAACAATTGGGATAGAGATGTCCACTCTTGATTTCTACAGGGCCTACCGTGATGATTATATAAAAAGTACTCCAAACATTAGATTCCAAACCAAAATATTTGCCCAGGGCCAAAAAATCAAACACATCCGTGATTCAGGTGGGCCACACAATATGAAATTGTTTGGAGGGTGAGCATGGCCGATACACTTTTCAATTGTATGATTCACCTGAATCATTGAATAGGCTTATTTTTAGGCCCTAAGACTAACACATGGTGTTGCATTCGGTGGTCAAAGTAGATTTCACAAAAACATCATGGTGGGTCAACCCAAGTTGCCAACCCCTTCATTCCGCAGCCCATCCCCAACTTCTGCTAAGAAACTAACGGAAAGCATTGAAACGATAATTAAGCTTAATTTCTCCCTTGAACACCCACTATGCTGTTACCCAGGTTACACCTCATTCGCTCCCTTGAAAAAGGTACCAGAATGTAAATTCGGCATTAATGAGAGGTAGTAATTTGTAAAATTCCCTTTTTCCATTCTCTTCTCGGGAGAGGATTAGGTGTGGCCCAGAACGTGGGCCACCTTGATGTATGTATTGAATATCTGCGCTGTCCATCCATTTTTCCAGCTCATTTTGGGGCATGATCCCAAAACTGAAGTAGATCCAACTCTCAGGTGCACCACTCCATAGGAAACAGTGGTGTTTGAACGCCCACCATTAAAAACTGCATTTAAAATTTTCCTAAGGCCCTCCGTAATGTTTATTTGCCATGCAACCCATTGATAAGGCCACACGGACCTGGACAAAGGTTTAAAATAAATATTAGCTTGATCCAATACTTTAGTGGGCCACAAGAAGTTTTTAATGGTCAATCACTACTATTTCCTATGGTGTGGTCCACCTGAGATTTGGATATGCTTATGCCTAAAATGAGCCTTGAAAACGGATGACAACATGGATATACAATACATACATCAAAATTGGGCCAACACCTGAGAAAAAAATGTTGAAAGGGGATAATTTTCCAAGAATTTTCCAGGCTAGAAAATTACAGACATGCCATACATTACAGATGCAAGCAACCAAATGAACCCAACTTAATGCCATACATACATCACTTAGGTGTCAGCCCAATTCAATCTCATTCTCTGCAATTTTCCAGCCTGGAAAATTCTTGGATAATTCTTTGCTCACGACATTATGGGAAATATCATGCTGAAAATAAAATATTACAAAAATTCATTACAAATTAATAAATAATTTTAAATACAAAACGAATTATTTTAAGTCTTAACTATTTATTGCAATGAAATCATGGTGACTTTTTTGGAATTTCCAAGATTTTGAAGATATTGCAATAATATAAGGTCTGCGGAAATTTGCATGGAAAATATTACAACTAGAGTAGCCCATTAATGCGTAAGCAATAATGGATCAAAATCATAGAGCCGTAAGCAATATTGCTTAAGCAATATTTGTCAAAATCATAAAGTAGCACATTAATGCTGATATGTGCCCAAATGGAGTCTCCTTGGTCATGCAAGGGCTTACCGATCAACAAAAGAAGAAAAGCATAGGGATAATAATAAATAAATAAATAACTGCAGATAGGAAAAATTGAGCAGATGGATAGAAAAATGAAAATCAACCCACACACACACACACACACACACACACGCACACACACAAGGCTCATTCCAGCAAATGACCCCTTGCTGATGAACATCAGTGACCAAGTCCAGTCAAAACATAAAATATGGTTCTAGCTAATAAAATCAAACAAAACCAAAGAAAATTAACTGAACAAAAACCTCATGATTCTAGCCTTAGCAGAAAAAGGCTGAGTATCCCTGTATGGAAACCTTCTCAAGCCTCGAGATCAGGACCAAGAGCAAAGACACAAGCACCCAAAAAAGAGGAATTTATTTCTGAAAAACAAACCAAGACTGTTCGGTTTCGCAAATAAATGTTTTACACTCAGCTGTACACACTGTTCATCATCCCTCCAATACACAAATACAGTCATAGAAGTCTGCACGACTCTTTCCTCTTTTTTTCTTAATCATTCTTGTAGAAACAATTGTTGAATTTAAAAAAAAAAAAAGCAAAGAAAACAAAAATGCAAGCTCACAATCAAAACCTGTGACCAAAAAGAATACCAAGCAGCTAATAATAATTAAAGAAGGAAAGAAAAGAAAGAAAGATGGATATCCAAACAACATGGGAGGAAAAATGAGGAAACCCCGATAGGCAGTCGTCGATCATGGCATGGAATTGTTGGGGAGCAGAAGCAGCTAAAAAGGCACTGACGCTTACCCTTCACACCTAAGTTTGGGTCCCTCTGCACAAAAATAAAGGCATTTCAAATAAAAATGTATGGCATGTCTGTGTTCCAACTACCCTTTAACCAAATGAGATGCCCTAAATCCAAAGCATAAGTGAAATAATGACCAGTCTCGGTTCTCATCCCACTGTGATTTTGGGTAGAAAAAAGTGGGAATACTAAAGCTTGCAGCACGAGGCAGCTGCATTTTCTGCACTTCCCAAAAGCCCAGGGTACTGTATAGTGTGTATGGTATGGGAGTCCCACCAACTGCTATTTGGAGTGTTCGGGCACCTTTTAGAAATCAAAATGACAGCAAGGGATATGGTAAAATATGAAATATCATACAGATTTGCAGGCTTGGTTCTTCACAGCCTGCATGCTGGTTGATGGGACATGAACTACAAGTCTCTGGTAGTCTCAGAACAACTGAAGAGCCATTTTAAGCTTATTCTGCTTCCATTTGGGTAGCTTGTAGAAAGTTTCCTTTGCCATGCCGAATTTCTCTCGAAATTCTTCCGAAGATAGGTACGTCTGCATTCAGCACAAGTTGAAAAACTTAAGGCGATTAGAAGGAAAAAATTACTATTTTATCAAATGTTTGATTTGTTTACCTCTCGCTTGGTCACGTCAATCTCTTTGACAGGATCAGGGGATGATATCTTTAGGCGTTCGTAGGGGAATACGGGGAGCCCATCGTCATCTTCAGCCTCACCTTCCTTCACATCTTCCTGTATAGTAAGGGCCTCAATTCTACTGCTCATAGAATTATTGTTCTCCTTGGACTCTGCCACTGGTTTTGATTTGGGGACCTCGGGGCTCACTTCACACATTAGAAAAAATGTTCAAATTTTCAGTTTCCAATGCCAAGATGTATATTCATGTTCCATCAATAAACCATACCAATCCATACCTTTAATTGACCGTGGTATAATACTCTCCCGTGCAGCTGCAGGTTCAAAAGTAGAGGTGAGGACTGCTATTGCTGCTGATCTGGGAGCCAGGCTTGCAGAGTCTGGTGTCACAGATTTTGGATACAGCTTTCTAACGACTGGAGGTGGAGTAGAAAGGTTCCTTGCATTTGGACTCTCGAAATTGGCAGCAAGCGCGGTGAAGGCAGGGGACCTGCCTCTTACACGAACTCTATCAGGACTGAAGGACATGCTTCTGGAACGCTGGGATTTGTCTGGCACGCTAGACCTTCCTCCATGTGATGTGGGTGTTCGCCTTTTGGGCTTCTGATCATGTGACAAATTTCTAATTCAGTAAAAAATTTGTAAAAAAAAAAAAAAAAGACATTCAAAAAACAAAATAAATTCAAAGAAAACAGAAAAATGCTTTGTCATTTATAAAATTAAAATAAAAATAAAAATAAAAAATCTCTAGAATGATTCTCTGCTTAAAATGGGATGCATCATTGAAGAAAATATGAGCATAAACTACAAAAGGGAAAAAGGCACAAGCATTCCATTGGATAGATCAAGCCCACGTTAGCCTTATACCACACTCTAAATGATCCAGAGGAAAAATGTAATATAAATGATAAAGAACAAAGGAAAGTGCTGGAAAGATGAAAAAGATGCAGGCATCCATGATCGAAATGAAAAATTCCACAAGCACCTTGATGCCTTGAAAATAAGTTTCTCTTACATCTAAAGTTGGGGTGACTCCATTCTTCACTATTGCAAGCTTCCTTTGGAATGAGTTCCCATGCATCTGTGACCAAAAGTAAATGTCAAGAACCTTGAGAGCTCCAACCTTTTAATGATAATACTAAGAATTTTATAGGACCATGGAATCTAACGTCTGAACAAGAAGGAACGCAAGAGTAGAACTCTTTCAGAGAATACAAAAGTATAATGAGATGGGAAAATTGCAGAGAAGGAACAGGAATACACAATCATATCATTTAAATGTGTATGGTTCCTCCTGAAACATCTAGTTTCTTACTGTTGATTTTGCAGAGTCCCAAGTGAAGAAGCGTGTAAAGAAGGGTGGCTCACTCCCTTCAGTAACAACGAAGATTGGAGTCTCTCGAGATAATCTTTCCAAAAGAAAATCCCGTTCAAGAAATTTCTGTTAAAAAGGAAAAGAAAAAGGAGTTAGGAGCCTGACCAAGAAAATAGCATAGAGGACGAGAAATTTTTTTAATGGACCTACCTCCCCAATATTCAAAGCTTCCATTCTGCCTTTAGAGTCCACTTGCTGCCCGACCCAAACAAATATATCCGAGTGACAGTCCAAAATGAATATATCTTCCGTCATCAAATCATCTTGGGTGAAGTTGAATATTTCTGTCACCTGTAGTGGCAACTATGTTCAGCAACAAGAGCGAGAAGAACCACCGATACGGGCAAATACAAAGAGAGGTGCATAATTATCATTATTTACTTTTTTAGGGTTATTTACTTGTGGTTAAAGAATCTACTAAAAGAGCAGAAAAATGTCAGAACTTCCACATTACTCACCTTTAAATTGCCTGCATTTCCACGAACACGTACATAGCCAATTGTTTCAATGAAACACCAAATGCATTAGACTCATATATGGAGCATAAAATAAAATAAAATAAAATGAGGCCATTGAAAGAAAAGGCAAATGAGGATCATTAACAGCTGCCATTGAAGGAAAAAAAACAAATGAAGGTCATTAACAGTTTATACTCTTCCTACCTTTTGAGAAAGTGCAAGAAAACAAGTGAGGATCACTTTCTGCTTCTTTGTTAATCTTCTGGCTGGGGTATTCACATTTACCTCCAAGTAAATTCCAGAACTGTTCAGTTTCTGTACCCTCCTTTTGTGGTTTGGCCTGTACATTAGGCTGCAAAAGACTGACAAGGATATTACTCAAAGTAACCACTAGAAAAGGATATTACAGGGCATAGACAACCAACAAATATGAGAAGGCAATAGCAGTGGAATAGAAATGACAGGGATGCTACAAGTTAGAGTTCTGGATGAAGATCATTAGTATAAATTTTCAGAGCCATTGTAAAATAGAACGCAAATAGACTGCCTGAACTACAGAACAGAGAATCCAGTAATTCCAGACAAAATTACTCCCAAATAGTCATCAGCTGAGTGGACAATGTGATTTGCATGAGTACACATCCCAAATTTATTTTGAAATGAATCACTAAACAGTGACAATCCTTGCACAATTGCATATAATGTGTGGCAGTTACGCAAAAAAAAAAAAAAAACATGTATTCAGTATTCAGCAAACCATGTCCAGTTACCAGTTCACTTTGCAAAGAAAATAACTTGGTATGAAATCAGCCATCTGAAGATAGTAAGTGGCTATTAAAAAGAACAAACCTTTATCAGATCTAGCTGTCTTTCAACAAGCTCCTGGTCCTCTGAGGTGGTAAGGTTTCCAGACCACGTAAAAACAGTAGAGCCATTTTGTAATATGTGGCAATAAGAGGAATTCAAAGACGATGCCACCTGATTGAAATAAAACACAAGCCAGAATTAGTTGGGGAATGTACAATATCCATTGGGCCGAGAAAGTTCGCTGTGCCCATATATCAAGCAGATCATCACAACAGTCTGAAATCAAAGACTTTTTATATAACCACTGTCTACAGGGGAGCCCTACACTCCACCAAACTCCTATAAAAAGGAAATAGAGAGAGCTACAAGTTGAGCAGGATGTACCGGTTCAACTTGAATAGCCTGCATATTATCCGGGCCAGAACCTTGAACTCTAAACAATGCAACACCATCTTCTGTATATGTCTCGTCACTGATTTCTTTTTCTTTGATGTAGTTCTTATATCCAGAGCTAACACCACCCTGTGAAGTTTCAAATCTATCAGTGTTTGACAAACATTAAAGACCTATCCGGAAATAAAAATGAAAATGGAGTCCTTTTACACATTGTACATCTCAATATTTTAACAAACCTTAAATAACATAAAGCTCTGAAAGATAGAAAAGAACTGAATAGGTTCCTTGCCTTCGAAGATGCGAGCCTGTAAATGCAGATCCAGGAAACATGAAGTACCAATATAAAAAAAGTTCTAAAAGATTTTATTTTATTTTTAAATATCAAGCAAGACATCCTATATAATAGAAGATAATACCTGAACAGGCTGAAACTTCAAAGATTCAACCATTTTGCTGGCCAGTGAGATTGCTGCAGTCCTCTCTTCCTGTATATTTGAATTGTACATGATTATTCCAGGTAACAAAGATCTCCGCTGAGCACCAACAACCATGATCAAGGAAATATGCATTTTTATTTTATTTATTTTATTCCTTTAAAGATGATATTTATTAGGCAAAAGCCAAAGAGAAACCAAACAGAAACAGGAAAGACAGCAAAACAACCAGAAAAAAACAGAAAAACAAGAAAAAAAAAACCTTTCCAAAAAAAAAAAAAACTAGCCAAAACCTAACCTACAGAGTACAACAACAGACAGCCCCTTGTCTGAAAACCCCAAAAAGCATCGAGGCACCCAATCCCTAAAGGGCTGAATGACTTTGCTTAGAACCCCGGCAACTGCAATATTTTTATTACAGAAGCATCAATCATTCCTCTCTGCGCAAAGGAACCACAAAGTTGCCAACAATACGAGTCTCCATCTTTTCCTCTCAAGAGAGCCTCCGTCCGAAGCATGCCACACCATGAGAAGATCTTCAATAGAGCAAGACATAACCCAGTAGACAGACACGAGACTCAGATATCACCATTTCAACTACACAAGCTAACTATTCCTAGGAAAACCAAGTCAAATAAATCATGGCAACATCATCATCTACGCCTTATTCCAACTAATTGGGGTCGGCTACATGAATCCTTTTCTGTCATTCCATTCTATTAAGGGCCATAATTTCAGTTGGACCATAGGCCATTAAGTATTTTCTTACTTACTACCTCCACCCACATCCTTTTGGGCCTTCCCTTTCCCCTTTTAGAGCTTCAACTTGCACCAACTCACTCCAAACCAACGCAGTTCTTGGTCTCCGTTGCACATAACCAAACCTTCAAGTCTACTTTCCCTCATCTTATTACATATTGGTGCTACTCCTAAGTTCCCACGAATGCATCCATTTCTAAGTCTATCCTTGTCTTTGCACTCATACAGCTCAACATCCTCATTTCAGCTACACATCTTATGAACTTGTTGTTTCTTAACTTCTCAACATCTGTCCCATAAAGCATGGCTGGTCTTATAACTATCCTATAAATATCCAAATTATTGAAAAATATACTGGCCATGACTTTGAGATCCCTCAAAGCGACATGTTTCATTACCTTGGCTCTATATTCATTCAAAGGGATGGAGAGATTGATGGGGATGTTTGAAATATAAGTGACACAATGCGGATGAAGTGGAAATATCCCTCTGGAACATGGAATGCTCACCGCGTGCTAGTGAAATTCAAAGGAAAATTCTACAAGACAGCTAATTGGCCAGCTACACTATATGGGCAATGTGTTTGGCAATTAAGGGTGCTTTTGGTAACACCTCCAGAAGTGCTTTTTGCAACCTCTATTTCGGAAGAGACTATTTTCTAGTGAAATGGTCTTTGGGCAATTTCCTTTGTCGAAGCATTTCTGTTAAGACCGAAGGGGCTGGAATAATGATGATCCAGCAATGTGCTGTGCATAAGGTTGCACAAGTTGGCCAGGCTGAGAAGCAGCAAGGCTTGTTCAGGTGCAACCGGTGCACCCAAAAAGCTGACTCTGGTACAGGCCTTTTAGTCAATGCACTAGACCTGAATATCTTCATATAAGTTGGGGCAGCCAGGCCTTCAGACATACATAGACCAGCATCTAGCCTTGATTAATTGTGAGACCTCAATACACCGGCATATAGATTCAACCTGAATATCTTTATATAAGTTGGGCTGCACTGTACGCCTCGAGTCGTAAATAGGCCAGTATCTAGCCAGATTAATGTGTGGGCTTGAATACTCTGGCATATATATTTAGCCAGCCCAAGGGGGCCAGACCTTTGCAACCTACTGATATGTATTTAACTACGACAAGAACAATGAACGCAATCGATAGGATATATCATGAAGCACATCAATTAAAAGGATTGACATAGTTGATTCCTGATAAAGATAGGCATTGTTCTCAGTTCGGATTCAGTTTTACTTTTTCATGAGTTAGCATCCAGCCTCGAGACATCATGCCCATTATGCTAGGCAGTCCTAGTGCTAATTAATATACCAGATGGGAAAGTAATGGACTGTAAATTGCAGAAGAAATTCCTTTACCTCGACGCTTTGCCTTCCAAACCAGGTTCCAACAAGATATTCATCTTTATCATCGCCAGGATATGTATACTGAAAGATATAGCAATCTCCACTATAAAACTTTGACTGTTCAGAAGATGGAATGAGAATCTTTTCCCGCCCATTCACACGCCAAACCTGTGCACCCAAGCTGGAAACCATAGTTAGATACTAGATCCATTTTCATCATCATCATCATATGTCATTATCATTATGATTATTGTTGCTGCTGCTGCTATTATTGTTATAAGTTACTGGCTCTGGATTTTTCAGGTGCAATCTACAAGTCAGGTTACATCATTATTTTAAAACATTATTACTATGGGAGCTGTAACCATAAATTCAATTCTTACAATGCAGTAAAACTAACTCAACAGGATTGTATTTATTTATTTATTTATTTGTGTGAAAGGTAACTCAGTTGCACCAAAAAGAAAGAAAGAAAGAAAGGTATCTCAGCAGACAGAGAAGATGAATCATAACAGCACCTGCAGATTGCCAGTGCAATCAATGTACGGCTGGGGTTCTTCTTTTGGTGGAGCAGCTTTCAGCAGGCCCTTCACATTAAATCCTTGACGTTTTAAGAGTGCTGCCAAATCAATGGAAACAATCAGTTTTGAGAAACTAGAATTTAATCCATGGTAGTAAGACCAGTAATGAAGGAAAACAATTCGCATTATGGGCCATGACTACTATACATTTGAAAACTTTCCTTTACTGACCTGCAACTTTGCCTCTACCATCCTCAGATACAGTTACATCAACTGTTTGCGGCCATGTATCGAACTTTGACCGGAAAATCACCGTCTCAAACCCCTCAATAATGCGAATTATGTGAGCTTTTGGCCTGTCAGGACCACGAAGTAACTCCTGTGCAATGAAATTAAAGATCATACAGAAAAAGCATGATTAGTTTGCATTAAGAGAAACAAGCTAAAAGAAAATTCGACAAGCAAGCCCATGTATTACTTCTGCAGCAGCACTTGCACTTTTCCTAGCATCAAGAGAAGTATTTCTGCCCATCCACACGAAAACTTCCAGTCCACAATCTAGCAGGTAGGATTTGTTCGTGTCCAGCAAGTCTCTTTTTAGGGAATCAGCCTCAACGGGCTGTGCCTGCCCTTTCTCAATGCTGGAAAACCACAAATGATTTTTGTCAGACTAGTGAAATTACATGTCCACCAATACTCCAAACGGAAATACCTAGTTTATGAAATGAAAATATTTTTGTCAAGGATTATCAGGCAAACTGACATGTGCAGCTTTGAAAATGAACTCATGAGAACAAATTACCAAAGCAACTTTGCAGGGTAAGCTTCATTTTGCTTATCATCATCAGTGGCTGCTTTTCTAGGAAGTGGAGCAAAGCCACCAAAGAAACTCCAGAATTCTCCAGTTTCAGCATCAGCCATCAATTTTCCATCCTCTATGTAAGATGACACAACAAATGAAATCAATTATTTTTGGTTGTTCAATATCTCCGTTGAGGTTCCAAATGAAAACATCCACTTACCAATGGCAGCCACCTCACACTTCCCATCATGATAACTATCTTTGATGTACTGGACAACTTCAAGAGCTTTAGCCCTTTCTTGAATAGATGAGTTGGATCCATTGAACTGAAAGACTTTAGACTTGGTATCCAGAATGAATATGTCATCATGATTGAGTGATGACCGAGCAAAAGGGATCTGATCTAAATGAACATCAAGTGTTAGAAAATTTAGCTAAAAAAAGAGGGAGAAGTAAACATGAGCCTTCTAGCATAATGCGGTTGGAACTTGCCTCTTTTACGTGGACAACATGCTTTCCTTTGCAGACATATAAACGGGTCTGATACTCATTAACATCAGGATGCCTGAACCCTGATGCAGCCCCACCTTCTTGAGGTATGATGCAAGGCTTGAAATAAGATAGGAATTTCTCGGTTTCATGCCCCTGTACCTCCCGGTACTGAACAGCGCGTCCTCCAAGTGCTGCATCCAGTTCCACAGTCTTGATGGCTGCAGTACCAGCTTCATCCTATTTTTTTTAACAGGTATAAATGGCTATCAAACAACAAAGTCTGCCTGGATAATGCTCCCAATGCTCTTGAGGAAAAGAATAAGCAAAGAAATATGAACAGAAAGAATTAACAATCACCTGGCTTGTGTTTTTGCCAATCCAGTAATGGATGTCATGACGAAAAGCACCACTCTTCAAGGCAGTTGTCTGCACAATGAGTAAAGAGAAAAAAAATCAGAAAGAATGATGCCTAATTGAAGAGATGACCAGCATGCAAAAACTGAAAAATACTGAAGATATCATCTAGCTTGACAAGACCCAAACCCCATTTATCTGCAAATATATCCCTATCACAATCTCCCAATACAGCCCCTCCTTGATCTTTCAGCTTTAACACATCCCTCCAATCCATTAGATGGATTTTATGCTTCTCCTCCAAACCTTGCCAGAAAAACTCTTTGAATCCTCTCCAATTGTAAAATTACACTTGCAGGGCAATGAAATAGGAACCTAAAGTGTACAGGCATATTAACTGGGGCTGATTTAATGAGATTGATTCTCCCAAAACAACGAGTAACTTCTCCTCCAAACCAGTAGTTCCCTTTCCACCCTTTCGAACACATCCCATAGATACTCCGGGGCTTCCCAATGCATGACGTAACCTAAGATACAAAGCAAGAAGCTTACTAGCTTTGCGCCTGAACTTACAAGTAAAGGGGCCCACATCTTCATCACTCAAATAAATACCCAAAATGTTACTCTCTCTTTTTTTTAGTATTAATCTTAAGACTGGATACTGCTTCACAAAACCTCATCACTTTCCTCAAAGTTTTCTACTCTATATTTCATGTCATCGAAGGGAATGATATCATCCACAAATTGGAGACATGAAATCTGAGAATTTGCATTCTCGGTGGAAAATCCTCAACCCAACCCTCCTCATTTGTTTTGGCAAGCAATCCTACTTAAGGCTTCTGCCAACAACACAAAAACAAAAGGAGAGAGTGGATCCCCCCGACGCAAGCCCTAAAGCTTCTGAAGAAACATTTAGGCAGTGTTCAAAATATCGGTATCGCACAATGTATCGCACCCTTGGGATACAGATACGTATCGGTTATCGCATGGGATATATCGTTTGTATCGCATAATTTATCGTACTTTTGGGAAACATGGGGAAACATTAAGATAATTGTTGATTTTTTCAATGAAACTTCAGGGATTATTTAAAAAGACCCTAATACACACTTTTAAATCATAAAATCTCAAAAAAGAAATGGACATAATAGGTTTCCTTTGTATATTGTACTAAGATATGCGTTGTGCGATTGAACTATGACAACTATATTCAGTATCCACCCCATCCATCCGTTTTTTCATATCATTTTAGGACATTATTCAAAAAAAATGAAGCAGATCCAATAATCAAGTGGACCATACCATAGGAAACAATGATGATTGACCATTAGTGGGCCACAAAAGGTTAGATCAAGCTGATAATTGTTTTTTCTCTTCATTCAAACTTATGTGAAGTTATCAATAAATTAAGTGCCTAATAAAATATAGGGAAAATCAAGGTGCACCCTAAAAAGTTTTTAATGGTACTGTGTTCAACCACCATTGTTTCCTTGAGTATAGTCCACTTGAGACGAAAAATAAGACAGATCTAACGATCAAGTGAACCACACTGAAAAAAGTAATGGGGGGATTAAACGTCTGCCATTGAAACCCTTTAGGGGTTCACGGAAGTTTTGGATCAATATAAAATTTGTTTTTCCTCTTAATTCATGTCTTTGTGACTTTATGAACTGATTGGATGGAAAATAAACATTATGGTGGGCCCTACAAAATGACTCTTGCATTTAATCCCACTGACATTTAATGCTTAGTGCATTTTAATGCAACCAAGCTTATTATTTGGTGTGGTCCACTTGAGCGGTGGATATGCCTCATTTTCGTACTCATACCTTAAAATAATATGAGAAAAGGGATTGACGGTTTGGATGTACAGATACATCACGGTGGGCCCAACCACAGACCTGCCCGTTCGGAGCTAGGGACGGGCGGGGGTAGTACGCAATCCGCGTCCTCGTGTGGTACACCAGCCAATCCGCTTCCTTTTGGACTAGATTTAATGTTATATGGCCCCACAATAATATATTTATTATATCCACACTGTTCAACCATTTGGAGAGATTATTTTAGATCATGAGCCAAAAAATAATTAATATCCAAAGCTCAAGTGGACCACACCACAAATAGCAGTGGGACAGTGATTCTCACTATTAAAACATTCATAGGGCCCACCATGACTTTTATTTTCCATCCAATCTGTTCACGAGGTCACACAGACCTGGATGAAGAGGAAAAATAAATATCATATTTATCCAAAACTTCTCTGACCTCAAAAGGGTTTCAATGGTAGACGTTCAATCTCCCACTATTGTCTGTTGTTTGCAGTGTGGTCCACTTGTTCTCTGGATCTGTCTTATTTTTCGGTTCAAGCCTTACGACGAGCTCGTCAAATGGAAGAACGGTTTGGATATAACACATGCCTTATGATGGGACCCACAACACTTGATGACGTCAACACTCGGTGGTGTGCGGTACACCACCCAACCCAAAATCACTTACAGAGGGCTCGGACGCTCTTGTTTTTCGACGCAGAGAGGGTTCCGGCCTTCCGGAACCCTAAAATCTCGCCCAAATCCAGGAAATTTCAGATCTCACGATGATTTCTCGACATTTTAGAGAGGATTTCTCCGGATTTCGCTTGGATTTCTTCGGACGTCGATAGATTTCTCTCCTGTGACCCGGAAATGTCGACCACGGCCTGATTCCTCGCCGGAATCTCCAACAAAGGGGGAAGTTGAAGAAAATTTGCAGAAAATCCTACTTAGTCGAGTGGCCCACCTCCAGCCAGGTACGCTCCGATTTCTTTCTTTTTTTTTTCTAATTCAATTTTTTTTAATTCTTCACAAGCCGGATCCGATTTTCTGTCCATGCATTTGTCTCCGACGATAATGGAGAGGAAATCTCGCCATATCGTCAATATATCGTGCGATATCGACGATATATCGGCCGATATTGGGATTTTGAATTTTTTGGTATCTTTCGGTGGTTATCGGGGGTGTATCGTCTCGCAGTGGTGCGATATCGATAATATCGGCCGATATATCGGCCGATAGTATCAATATTTTGAACACTGCATTTAGGTGACCCATTAATTAAGATAAAAAAGTAAGCCAAACTAACACATGCTTGCATACAATTTCTCCATTTGGCCCTGAAGCCAAATTGCCTTAATATATGGTTTACGAATCCCCAATCCACATAGTCGCACTCCCTTTCCTGGTCCAACTTGCATATAATACCTGGCCTACCCACTTTATAACGAGTGTTAATGCATTCATGGGCAATGAGAGAGCCATCTAACAGCTATCTACCGTACACAAATGCCCCTCATGATTTTGAAATAACTCTACTCAACACCATCCTCAGCCTTGTCGCTAAACCTTTTACCGGAATCTTATATTGACCTTCTATTAGACCTATAAGCGTGAAGGATTTGAAGTTCTCAACACTTTCCTTTTTAGGAACAAGCGCAATACTGAAGCCCTCAAGTCTTTAGAAAGACTCCCTCTTTCATAAAATTATGAAACAAATCTGAGATGGTTGTCCTTAACATTATGCCAGAAGACTTGGAAGAATGCCATTGGAAAACCATCAGGCCTAGGAGCTTTGCCTCTATCAAGATTCAACACCGCCTCTTTGACCTCTTTCTCCTAAATGTGTCACTCCAATTAGTCAACTTCCTCATTGTTAATTTGTTCAAAAGGTCATCAAACTTTGGCCTATTCCAATCTTCAGCAGTTAGCACGTCCGAGTAATAATTTTTCAATTGCTTCATATGTGTTCTAGTGTTCATAGACTCTTTCCTTGTCAACTATCATGTTACTTCTAGCATTAGCCATGCTATAGAAGGACTTAGTATTCCTATCTCCCTCTTTTAGCTAAAGCACTCTGGTCTGTCTCCACTTTCTCTCTTCCTCCTTGGCTTACTTCTAATTTTAAGGATACCCACTACTTACATTCTTTTGCATCTAAGGATTGATCCTCTTTCCTATCGAGGTTATAAATTTGTTCCATATTTATAGTACCACACTTTTTTATTTGACAAACGTGGCCATGTGCAAATAATTCATGTCGATATCATAAACAAATAATTATAAAGAATGACTACTGTTTTCTCCCACAATATAAATTTATTTCAAGGAGCATATTATTGAAGAAATCTCAAAACCATCTGTGGAAGCTATACCTCTTGCCTGAACAAGCCAAATCATTTAACTGCATAACACTGCCATAAGGGACTGGAGAGACAAATAAGGACTAAATGAAGGCACCAAGATGTCAACTCCACCATGACCACAATATATATTGCACACCAAATAAATATGCATTCCCATTACTCCAATAATTCCTTGAGAACCTATTCAACAAGTATTTTTGAAAGATGATGCAATTTATTAAGGCCAAAAGCCAGAAAACCAAGAAAAGGAAAAGGAAAAAAGAAAAGCAAAAAAAAAAAAAACACAGAGCCCCCAGGCCACCCAACCCCAACAAGCACAAAAAACCCTCAGGGAACCCAGTCCCTAATATACAACATACCCTGATTGAAGACACCAACAAAAGAACCATTCTTATTACAGCAGCAGCAATTATTACTTTCACTCCAAATGACCCAGAGAACAGCTAAAAGGATAACCCTCCATCTGGCTTTACCTAATCGTCCCCCTCCACCATTGGGTCCATATTGGAAGAGGCTCTCCATAGATCTCGGCATAACCCAAGAAACCTTCAAATGGATAAAAATACCAGACCAAACAGCCTAGGAAAAGGTGCAGTGACTAAAAAGATGATCGACAAACTCCACATCGTCAAGGCACAGAAGACTGACATTTGGCAATATCATTACTCTTTTCTGAAAATTGTCAATTGTAAGAATTCGATTCCTACCAGCAAGCTATGCAAATGCTGCAATTTTAAGAGGAACTCCATAAGACCAAACGGGATCGTATGATTGTTACACCCAGAATTCCCAGACTGGGCTAAGATCCAGGTAAAAGGACTGCACTGAAGAGACTCTCAATTTGCCATGCCGCCAAAAAAAAAAAAAAGAATCTTTAACTTTAGGAGAGAGTAAAATCCCCAGAAATCGAGAAAGCAGACAGACCATGTCATCAATCTCAGAGTCCACTAAGTTCCAACAGGAAGGAGGAACCCAAACACCACCAGCTTCCTGGCCTGAGAAACAACTAGCAACTGAAATATCCACAATAAGGCATGGATTGGCCAATGAAGGGAAGGGTGGTCGGAGCAAAGAATCTCTACATCAAAATATCCTCCCAGAATCTGATTTTCACCCCATCCCCAACAACAAAACTCAAGCCATAAAAAACCTTGACAGCTATACAAGCAACAGCCTTCCAAAGGAAGGAAGCACAATAGAGGGACGATTCCTTAATCCACCAGCCCATTGAAGAAAGACTATATTTAGATTCAACAAGTGATCCCATCAAATTTCAAAATACCCATTCCCTCAACATGGGAAACAAGTTATGCTTGGAATTCTTAGATCAAATTCTAAAAAGCTTAGGAAGTGCACCATGCAGCTTTGATTCACTGCAATCAGGCTCAGCGGGAGCTTGCACAGTCAAAATGCTTCAAAAGTGCCCCACTACAGCTTGATGCATTGTAATATTCTAATCAGGCTCTTGATGCATTGTAATATTGTAATCAGGCTCAGCTACAGCTAGCACCTCAGGACCTGTCGCTCAGTGCTTTTTACTACAATGATATACGTATGTACAAAAAGAAAGGGCAAACAACATCTAGCATAATTATAGTGTGCATAATATGTGGATTCTGGGCGAACATTCCAAGAAAGTGATTTAAGTCCTGAATAAGTCAAGTTCCTTGACAAACGTCTCCATGTGTGAAAGTATCCAGTGGTTGCCAATCCACATCATCAGTTGTTACGTACCCAACTCAAGCACTTCCACCAAATGCATCACAATAATATTGCATGATATAAGTGAACTGGGAAACTTTGAAACTCCTAGATAAATGTATTATGATTTCAGGCATCTATAAAACAATATGAATTTCTAGAAGAAACTGAAAACCTCATGTTCAATCTAGAAAAAAAAAAATCTCCATCAGAGATTGAAAACACCAAAATCGCACAACATGCAGTCATATTCTTGCAAAAGATGACATTACAGCAGAACATCATATGTTTTGCAGTAATCAATACCTAGACTACTTGCCTGTCACTAAAGGCCTGTTCGTTTAGAGAGAATCCAAAAAGTGAAATGCAAAACCCCTATAGTAAATTCATGAAATGGAAAAGTGAAGAAATTTGTGGAATCCTGGAATCCAACAGTAATTCCGTAGTTTGATTATGAGTTTTGCTTTCATGTAAATGTAAAAGGTTAATCGCCCAACCAAAAAAGCCATCTCTCTATCCGTGCAAATCTTCGTGTTTAACTCTCTCTTTTTTTAGTAAAATCTAGGAAAAAGGAAATTGGTTTCCCCTCTTTTTGTTTCTCAAACAGAGGAATCAATCACATCAGGGGTATTTGTATTCTTTTCCACAGTTTTCCAAAAGAAGATCTGTAAAGGAATTACAAAATGTTAAACAAGGATTAACATTAAGCAATATCATGTAAAATGAGATCCTCCTATGATAGAGAATACCATATCTTTCCAACTTTTATGCAATGCAACAAGCTTTTCCAAGAAATCAGAGTAACCACCTATGGACACCTTAGCAACTGGACTGGACATGCATCAAAATAATTTTAAACTCCAACACAAGCCCATAAATCATGTTATTAAAGCTCTCTCATGGAGGTGATGGAGAAAAGAAACATGAGTGACGAAGGTTGTAGAAACCACACTGCAGAAAATGAGGTTCTCAAATATTCATATTCCAATGCTGGGTGAAGAGTTATTCAGTTAAAACTATTGCTTCAGTGAAGATGGAAACAACAAACAGCCAATTCTTAATCTCACATGAAGTAAGCCCATCATATGCAACATCCTTAAAACCCTTGTTTTTTCGTCAAATTTTGTTAAGGACTTTCAAAATCAAATAGCTGGCAAGAGGTAAATCAAATAGCAGATAAAAGAAACAGTGTGAGATTAAGTAGAAATGTGACAGCATACCTTCAGAATTACATATGAATCTCCTGTGAAAAACTTGCCATAGGAAGATTTTGGAACAGGCACGGGACGAAAATTTTCAATACGCCAGATCTCCATTCCACTATCAGTAGTCAAGGGCTATAAAGTATGCACAATTGATGACAAGCAGAACTATTGAAAATGATAATGTTGATACAACAATGGAATAAATAGCAGCTCCACAAGCGGAGCTGCAGAGGAGGAAAGCAGTGCCATAAATTGCATCCATTCTGACACTTCATGCTTGATTGGTTCTTCCTATTTTTTGGGCATGGTCCATCCATGGTGGGATGCAAAAGACCAGTGATCTGGACTATGGATTACTGAACCAAAATGTTCCAGTTGTCAGAATTGAAAACCCTTGTGTACTAAGCAAAGCCTCGGGTCATGTATCCTAACTTACTCTGGAGTAAAACATGGAGTAGAAAAATATAAGCTGCCAGATACAAATGAATTTTTCAACATAATGCAAGAAGAAATAAAAGGATTATGAAACACACAATACTAGCTAAATTATCAACCATCATCAACCAATTTGCAGCCCTGTGAATATGCTCAACCTCGAAAATAACCAGCTGGTTGAGAATATTGGAAGTAACAGTGGATGTCTCCCACTCGTTAAATGAGATGGTAGAGAGTGTAGTGTGTGTGAGTGATCAAGGGTTCAATCCTTGGTAGTGTTACCTTTTAAATTTATTATTATTATTATTTTTTAAGGATTCACAACCCTATTTATCCTTCTGATCAATGAAGGCCAACAGTCTCAACATGGCACCACTGCGGCAGCCCGCAGGCAAGTTTAAGCTAAAAGGATCATCCTAGAAAATTTTAGAATAAGCTCCACGGTAAGTAAGTGCCATCCTTCAGGGAAAGTTCTAAGCAAATCTTCATCCAACTAGCGATAGCCTCAAGTTGTACAATTCCACCCGCCAATAAAAGTACAATACCAAAATATTATTTTCTACCTCATCCATCCCAACTCCAATGACAGGTAGCAGTGCAAATACCTTATCCTCAAGCATTGTTTCTCTCCTTCTACAGCTTCCACTTGATCATAGCAATAGATGTGGGAAGCCACAACATACTCACACTCTCATTTCCCTTTTAATTTCCCAGATAGGCCAGTAGGGTACGAATAGAAGATAATGACATAATGTTTCTTATGTTTGCACTGACCATCCTATGACAATTTTACTGTTTGTAATAGTCAGCAAATCATTGTCAAAAGACTTTCTGGTAGAGAGCACAACTCTTAAGGAACTATTCATGTCCATACAAGAAGCTTGCATGTGGTGACTTGTGAATGTATGCCATTTGATAGCAATACAGAAATGAGTAATCTTGAATGCCGACAATAAAAAAAAATCAGGGAAAAAACATTAAAAAAATTAGGGGGAAAAACCTCATTTTCATCAAAGTAATTTATATGAAGAAGGATACGCCTTTTGCCCAGCTCCCTGAAAAACAGGGTCCAAATCCCTCATGGAAACAGCCATATTGGTCTTGGGTTTTGAAGTATTCTCTGTACGCTTTGGCTGGAAGAAGAAAGTTGAAATGTCCTGAAATAAACTTTTCATCAGTAATAATCTAGCGCAATACCATAGTAGTTGCATTGCCTTTGCATTCAATAAAATTAAATGAAAATATAGGTATCACTTCACAGAGTCTTGCGCATTCTCTAATTGAGATTGCACAAATAACTTGAATAAAATTCGAAATGAAAATTTACAAAATAACCACTGACAGAAACTTCAGAAACAATGATGTAGAAGTCAGACGTGTAATATGTAAGGAAGACATGCATCTTAAAGATTCTCCAATACGCGTCCTTGTTCAGAGACCAATGGACACTATGAACTAGATTGGTGGATGCAGGTTATCTTTGCTCCTTGGCTGATCAAGTTAGAAGGCTTAGCAGCTCTCTGGATGTAACCGGAATCCAGACAGCTGAATTTTTTATCCCCACATCTGCATTTTTAGAGACGAACCATCTGGTGCATCCCCCAAAATGCAGACAGTGGTATGTCCCAAATGCTCCATTCAATGAAAATCACCACAAAATGAGAATTGAATAATGACAGCTTCCATTTGCAGTCATTATCATTCAATTCTATTTTTGGGCAGCAGATTCACACTTGCATCCCACGTTGCAGATGATCCAAACTGGCCGCTTAAATAACAGAAAGGAATACTTTGTGCTTGTTAGGTCTCTTTGATGCACGCCATTCAGAAAACAAAACTAGAACTTCATTCCACGAAGAAAAACAAATCCATCAAGAACACCAAGGATCCAACATCTACATCCGATACAAGAGCTATTAAAAAGAACCAACACAATGAAATCACTCGGATTACAGATGGTTACAAACGTATCCGACAAACAGATGCATCCATTTGAAAGCAGTATGAGGCAGAAAACATCAAATCGAACCTAATTTCACTATTTCAAAGGAGCAACGAATCCAAAATGACCACAATTTGCAGCCAACTCAAAAATTCACAACATAAAAAATGGACAGAACTCCCCAATCAGAACCCAAAGTCAGATACGCAAACCAACAAGAGATCCATTCACTCCAACAACCAAAACCCAAATCAGAAACACAGCAAACAACAGAAAAACAAATCCCCAGAATCCAGACCCCATCCAACAACCCATAGAAAGAAGACACGACCAGAAACATCAAAAACTCTCCAACCCAACGGCCACAAGCAAACAAAATCAAATCAAACCCCACACCTTACGACCGAATACAGGCTGCTTCATCACAATTCAGCACGATCCAACCCAATCAGCAACATCAATTCCCGAAAGAAACCATTATCTCCCAAACACTCCCTAATTTTAATACAATTTTTTTTTAAAAAAAAAAACAACAACAACGAAAAAAAAAAACAAAAACAAAAAACAAAAAACAAAGATTCCTCTCGTGAATCGAACAAATCAAAGGTTCATGAAAGTAAGATCATACCTAAATCTGGACTATGCCGACCTTGTCAGGTAGATAGATAGAGGAGAGAGAGAAAAACCCTAGAAATGAAGCGATCTTTTGAGAAGAAGAAGAGAGGAAAAGCTTCCAAAAGGTTTTAAAGAGAGAGAGAATGATGAGTGCCAGGCGTGCTTATCACTAAGAGGCATGAATGAACAGGGACTGTAATTTTCTTTTTATTTTTAATTATTAAAATACAATAATAATAATAATCGACTGTTTAGAGGTTTATTAACTATTTCTACCACCCGAGGTGAAAAATTTTCGTTCCGTGAATGGGAAGGGTAAAAACGGAAATTTTCATTTTTTGAGGGATCTTTGTCATTTTGAGAGAATGGGTGGACGGCCACCGGCCATGACAAGGAAAAAGTAACGGAAAAGAGAAGGAGGGTAGGCGCAGTGGTCCCACATGATGGTGGTAGCGAGCTTCGGAAGTCCTCCTTTGTGGGGACTACCGGAATTGGTGATCCCTCGGGGGTTTTGGTGGGTGAGTAGAGGGCAAGAGTTTGAAGGGATTTGGATTTTTCTTTGGTTTTTGGTTTTACATGCGCAGCTATGGTGGCTGGCGACCGCGTCGCGCTGAGGGCTTCAGCGGCTGCGGCAGCGGGTAATGTTTGAAGAGAGTATGGTGTTCCGTTGGACTACTTGAAAATATGGTCAGGAAGACTAGCGGAAAATGTAGTCCCGCTAGGTTGAATTTCTGAGAGCCTGTAGCGAAAAGCTCTGTGGAGCGCACTTGATGTGTGCGAATGACGTCCACTCCGTCCCATCGTTTCTGCTCGGATTGCGTCTTACCCCCGCCCGTCTCCAGCTGAGAATGGGCAACAGCTTTGAGTGGCCACCGTGATGTATGGATCTTATCCACACCGTACATCCATTTTTTCGTATCATTTTAGGGTATAGGTCCAAAAATGAGAAAGATCCAAGTCTCAAGTGGGCCACACCACAGGAAACAGCAGTGATAATGATTCTTACCGTTGAAACTTTTCTACGCCCCACCGTGATGTTTATTTGCCATCAAACCTATTCATAACGTTACATAGATGACGAGAAAACACAAATATCAACTACATCCAAAACTTTTGTGGCCTCCATGAAGTTTTCAACGGTAAGAGTTTAATCCCCATTGTGTAGTCCCATTGAGCCGTGGATCTGCCTCATTTTTGGCCGTATACCCTAGAATGATAGGAAAAAAATAGAAGGATGGTGTGGATAAGACCCACGTTACGGTGGCCACTCAAAGCTGCTGCCCGTTCCCAGTGAGAGACGGGCGGGGGTAGGACGCAATCCCCGTCCTACGTTAGGACGCCAACGCAATGAGGCGAATCCAAAGATGAAGTGGACCACTCCACGTGAAACAGTGGGGACGAACCTTGGTGATATGTATATGACATCCAATCCGTTCATTAGACGAATCCAATCAGGATGAAGGGAAAAATAAAACATCAGCCTCATCCAAAACTCTGGTGGGCCTAAAAAATATTTCATTGATAAAAATATTCATTTCCACTCTTTTATGTATTGTGGCCAAGCTAAACCTTAGATCAATTGTATTTTTTAGATCACATTCTAACATAAGCGGATGCAAATGATAGACGGATTGGATATCATTTGGACATTAACGTGGGCTCCACATAGCTTTTGTTTCAAGGGCTCTCTGTAGGTCCATCAAATTGTACTGATCATCGCCAACTGTGGAGGAAGCGGAAACGGATTAGCAACGCCACCCGCCACCAGCCACTGGCTGGTAGTTGGTGCTCTGTGGGCCTTACTATGTTGTATGTGCTTCATCCATGCCGTCCATATATTTTTATAGATCATTTTATGGTACGAAACCAAAAATGACATATATTCTAATCTCAAGTGGACCACATTATAGGAAACAGTGTTGAATGAGCGTCGACCATTAAAAAAATTTTGGGCCCATAAAAGTTTTGGATCGATCTGATCTTTGTTTTTTTCCCTTGGTCTAGGTCTGTATGACCTAATAAACAGATTGGATGTCAAATAAACAGTACAGTGGGCCTTAGGAGGATTTTAATGGTGGATATCCAATCACTATTGTTTTCCTTTGGTGTGGTCCACCTGAGGCTTGTATCCCTATGCTTTTCTTTGGACTTAAGCCTAAAATGATTTTTTTTAATGGATGAACGGCATGGATGAAACATATACATCATGGTGGGGCCCACAGAGCACAGACTATCAGCCACCGGGCTAGTGGCAAGGGGAGCCGTCAATCCGTTTCCGGAGGAAGCATGTCCTGAAAATTAGGCTGATACGATGATCTTAACAACCATCTCATTTTGGCTATTGAATTTGGATGGCTGGATGGAATGTTTTCTTTCCAGCATTTTCATTGGATTGTTGCCACGTCACTGCTAGAATCGTACTTTCGGTGGAATTTTAGTCCACGTCACATCCACCAACGGTTGGAAAGAAAGTCATGGAATGAAGCAGTATTGCATGGCTAACCTATCTGTAAATACATGGCCCCAGCTGTATAGTTGCTGGGCAAAACCAAACATTTCCTTCGGGAAGTGGCATGTGCCCCTACAGCAGGAAGTTCCTGTATAGGTGGAAGCTACGTGGTACCCACTGTAATGTCCGTGTAACATCCACTCTATCCAGCAGCTTCACCCAGTCATTTTAAGATGCCACTCCGAAAGCGAGACAGATGCAAAACTCAAATGGGCCACACCACATTAAAACGGGAGCGATGAAAATACCCTCCATTGAAATCTTTAGGAGGCCCACCATGACATTAATATGCCATCCAAACAGTTCATAAGGTTACTACATTTGGGATGAGTGAAAAACGCAAATATGAACTTGATACATGGCCTCTGTGGGCCCACGAAAGGTTTTAATTATTGCATTGTGTACCCACCGTTTCCTTCCATGGCCCACTTTAGTTTTGGATCTTATTCATTTTTACCTTGTATACTAGCCCAAGCTTACAAAACTAATGGACGGAGTGGATGCATCGATCATAGACATCACAATAGACCCCGTGTAGCTTCCTCCTGAAAGAACTTTCGGTTGGCCGGTTATGACCAATTAACATCCTTCTTGAAACATACTTACAGAATCTTCGGACATATCTGTAAACATTAACTTGCGAATGAAGCTGGTCAGGGGATTACTTGAATGTCCGACTCGTTCAGACCAACTCGGCTTGAACTGAATGAACGAGTCAATGCGAACTAAGTAGGTTTCCCCTCATCCAAATTCAAACCGAGTCAACTCAGCTCGGCCCGAAGCTTGATCCGGTTAAATTCAACTCGATCCGAAACCGACTCAGCTCAGTTCCGGGTATATATATAATAAAAAAACCCTAGCTCTATTCCAAACCCTCTCTTCCTCCCTCATCCTCCTCCTCTTCCAATTCCGGCAACCACCCCCCTCCATCGCCGCCGCCCTCTCTCTCTCCACGCCACTCCCTCCCTCTTCTTCCAAGCCCGCCACCCTCCTCTCTCTCCTCTCCATTCCCTCTCTCCCTCGTCTCTCAATCTGAATTGATGCCAACTCGAACCAACTTAGTATGTTTTATCATATCAGACCTAGTCTAGATTAGTCTAAGCTAGACCTGAATTTAGATTGGTTTATGCATGCTGGACTTAGTACTGAGTTGAGTCGAGCCCGGACCTAGCCTATTTCATAACTAGATTGAGCCGAGTCAACCCTAAATCAGTCCGACTTGACTCGATGCCCAACTCCACTGTTAAACTGATGAAGAGAGCGGATGTCACGCAAATATGGTAATGGCCGCATATTACTCCTACCTCATGTCCTTTTCAATTGAGATGGGGCCTACTTATAAAGTTCTATTTTATTTTTAGACCACGACATAAGCTCAAAAAACTAATGGACAGCTATACGCACGATGGTAGCCCCATGTTACTTCAACCCACAGAACTTTTTTGTTGAGGGGCACAGGCAATTCGTGTCCTCCTTGAGTGAGTGGGGCCCATTGGAGTTTTAGATTAGCCTCATTTTTTAACACGTGTCCAACCATAAGCTTACAAAACTCATCGATGGAGTGGATGTCACACGGACATCTCCACGGCCCCACATAGCTTCCACTTGCAGGAACGACTTCTTGGCAGGGCTCACGCAAATCACGCCGACCTCGAACGGAGAAACTTACACCGTTTGCATCTTGCGATAAAGCATACTTATTTTTCGCTTAGGTGTCACGTCAGTGTGTAATCCAGCCGTGAAATAAGGGACCGTACATAAAGATCACCTGAGTCAAACTTGGGACAAACCCACCCATCTGGTGGGCCACACACGTACTTTGAGCTGGCTCTTCATTGACTTCAACGGTGTAGCCCGCCTGATGAATGGCCCACCTTTCTCACGTCTTGGATTTCATTCCCAAGTGAGAAAAAAAACTAATTGTACAATGCTGTGTATGATCGTAAATGAGGATGGCAATCAAGACCGTCCAATTAATGGTACCTGTATCTTTTTCTCAGCTAAATCTATATAACCCTTGAGTGTGAATTGGCTGTCATATTTCCTGTTGACAGGGTCATCTATTTGGGATGATTTTCAACTTCTAACCATCCAATAGTGAGACCAACTAGATGAACGACCTGGATGAACCAATCATCTTACAGATATCATTTTATAAGGTGACGAATGCACTTCCTTGATCCAACGCGCCGGAGGCAAGACCTCCTCTGGCTATGTGATCTCCAGTGCAGATGCGGTTTTGAAAGCACATGGCGCCAGCGAAGGAAGAGTGCAAAATAGAAATAAAGAGATAGAAGTAGGAGCCACCGTTGGATTCCTTTGTGGGGAAAGTAGCTTTGTCATTCTGACGTGGATCTTCAGCTTTTGAAGAAAATGGGTGTAATAACCCAGAATTTTGGTACACGTGCGTACACATACATGTATGTACAATTGCCTTCATTGGATTATACACACATAGACCCATGCATACATCCACGCACCCATGCACACATGCATCTATCGGCTCATGTAAATTGTGATCGTTGATGTGTGATCGTTTTGCTTAGTGTGAACTATTAATTGATGTCATTAATGATTACATGATTTTGGTAGAATATATATAAATTTATTTATAATGCACCCTCTCAACTTATATACTTAAGACCACGTGTTTAATTATTAACTAATCCAAATCTAACCAACATCAACTATTGACTGTGCACTGAGATTAATCTGATCTTAACCACTAGATTGTTGTTAAAAAATAAAATAAAAATCAAGAACAACCTATTTTTTTTGTGGGAACTAACCCCGCCGTCCGTTGGCATGTGGCCCACCTGAGTTTCAGATCAGCCTCATTTTTTTTGCTTTATATCTTCTCTTGGCCAGGCCGAGATGATGGACGGATTAGATTTAAATTATTGTTAGTGGGACCCACTATATTTTAAAAAATAAAAAAATAATAATAAAAATGAAAGTTATATCTTCCGCACGACTAAACCACTTTTTCCACTTTCCTTCCGTTTTGTACGGTAATGGCCGCCGAAGCTCCCACTAAATGAAACCGTCCCATAATTCTCACTCCTCCATTCCATTACGCATCCATTTATAAAAAAGAAAAAAAAAAGAAAAAAAAAAGAAACAATCGAAGGAATCAATCACATTAAAAAAAATGAGTGAAGGAGTGAGAGAGCTCTATAAATCAAGAGAGAGAGATCAAAGCGGGGCCGGATCATCAGACTTTAAGGTAGGTGATCTTAACATGAAATTTATCATTTTCAATTATGATTATGTTTATTTAATCTAAATTTTCGTAGAAATATTATTGTCAGTTAAATTATTTTTTTTTGTAGGGAATCTACTTATTTAGGAATTTCTATTTTATTCTTTTTTAAATATTTAATACTGAAATAATTTATATACAAATAAAATAAAATAAATTTACAAAATTAAATAAATAGTTTATTTAAAATTATTTTATTAATTCTTAAATGTTTTGTTAAAAAAAAATTTTAAATTAAATTTCAAATAAATTATAATATCTTACAATATTTTATAGTACAAACAGAACATATAATTAATTATTTAAAGTATTGATGATTCATTATGCAGAAATGTGAATATAAGTGATGTAAGATTGATAAGTATATATAAGCAAATATGATTATGAAAATAAAATAAAAATATATAATAATAATAACAAATTATAAATTATATAATTGTAATACGTAATCAGTATTAATATGGTATATAATAAGATATATAATAAAATAAAATAAAATAAAAAGGCTTATAAGATCATTAAGGTATAGTAAAATATAAATATTATGTTTCATAATAATATAGTAGTAATACAATATAATTGTATGTTAAAAAAAAATAATGAAAAAATATATAACGTAATTAAAGTAAACATGTGTAAGATAATATTATATTACATAATTAATACATAAGTATTTAATATTATTTATATGATTATGTTATAAGTAAAAAAAAAAGTTTTATCTGATAATATATAAAAGTGTAATAAATATAATTTATTATTTCTAAAAAAAAATTATGTAAATGATGATATTAATAATTTAACATAAAAGTAATATAATAATTATATTAAATGTATCAAACAAAAGTAAATTTATTAATTTAGATAGTCAATTATAAAACAAGGTTAATCATACTGACATAATGTTATAACAAATAATTTATATAATAATAATAGTATTCAAAATTCAAATTAATATCTTTCTTAACCTTATTTAATTTAGATTTAAAAATAAATAATAATAAAATTCTGAATTTAGATTTAAATAGTTAGATAAAAATAAAAAAAAAAAAAAAAAATTTAAATTATCAAATAATAATTTAATTACATTATTAATGTTATATTATATAAATCAGTGTAATAATTTTTGTTATGTAAAGATTAAAATTCAAATTTTATTTCTAAAATTTGAAGAGTTAATTAAATTAAATTTAAATGAACTTAAGTTTAAGAAAATTTTTAAATTTTTGGAATTAAAACTAAATTGATTAGATTTTTATACTTTGGAATTCTAGTGATTAATGTATATTTAAAACTTTATTAAATTAAAATTTTTATAAAGTATAATATTAGATTTTTAACTAAAAAAAAATATATGTATACCTTTTCCTTGTAGTTCAAAATTTTTGTTTAAATTAAAATTTAAATAATTTATCGATTAAACCTAAATATACATTCACAATGAATTATCAAAAAGAAATTAAAATTGTTATAAAATAATCAAGTTATTTCAATATGTGTGTGTGTGTGTGTGTATTTGTCAAGTTTATGTGATAAATAAAATAAAAATTTTAATTTTATAATTTAGTGAATAAAAATAATAAATATTTTGATGCTAATATTTAACATTATTTAAGTAAAAAATAATAATTTAATTAAAGTTAGAATTTAAATAAAATTTCTTGTACGTTATTTCAGTGTAATTCCTAAATTAAATAATAGTTAAAATAATATTTTATTTAAGTATTTAAATTATTAAAGTTTTAATAAAATGATATCTAAAATTATTAATTAGAAATAAAAATTTATATTGTTGATATTTTAGATGGTAAAACAGTAATTTATCTTATATACCATATCAGCCCAACAACACAAACAGTAGAAAACCTTGATTGGAAACAACTATGGTTAAATAGACTAACCTGAAATCCAAACCATTCATTAAATAGATCACTTAGGTATTATTTTCTTTTGGTAGATGGTGTCCTGAAACTCAACTTCTCACGCATCCAGCGAGTGTAGACAGCAACTTAATGCTATATGTTGCGTCAGTGGGAGAAACTCGTTGAGAGCGTAAGCGTGGGTCAGGTCTAGCATGAGACGCTAAGTAAGTCGTGGGCGTATGGTTTAGTCCAGAAATCGACGGTCCAAATATCAGGTGGGTGATTCTCCTCCATTTATGAACTTTCTGATTTTATATATTTTAGAATATTTATTTATTTGACATAATGACTTTAAATTAATATTGTCAAATTCCTTTATACATAATATCTACTTTTTCTAAATATTAGCATTTACTGAATCTGATTAACTTGTAGAGTTAGATTTTAATCTAACTTTTATTTCTGAAATTTAATGTTGAGATTTAGACTTTAAATTTGTGTTAAAGTAATTGACTTAAATTAATTGGTTTAAAATAATATTAATTAATTTGATTTTAGCTTGATGTTTCAGTAAATTTTAGGAATTGAATTTTTACAGCATCGAATTTCTGTACATTTGTATAGAACTTGCATTGTTGTATCGAGATTTAAATAATTAAATTATTTCGCTACTGATTTTGAACTAATTCATGACATGCATTCATCTCTACTGATTACGAAATTATGGAAAAAGAAAGAAAAATGAAGAAATGATTGTGGTATTAGCAAGTAGGGCAATCGTGTCCCTTGGGTGAGAGACCCTAAAGCTAGCAAGTAGGGCAATCGTGTCCCTTGGGTGAAAGACTCTAGAACCCGTTGGATCATTCGGAGTCTCCTTTGTGTGCGCGGACATACGTCAGAGGTACAACTGGAGCAGTAGTCTGACTAGCTAACGTATAAATGAGTCCCTCACCATGAGGTACTAGTGTGTGGGCGTTAATGCAACGTGGTCATACACCTAGGTACGGTGTTGTAAGATGTGGTGATTATTTAATTTTATTCTTGAATTCTTGATAGTGTGGCATTCAGTACGTCTTTATGATTCTAGCATCGCATTCATGTCATATGAAATATTTAATATTTTGATTCATGTTTTGGAATTTCAGAAAGTACTTTTATTATTTATTCGTTTGATATAAATCTAGAAATTTCATATTTGGTTGGATAAGATCCCACGAGCGGTTGTGCTCATACCCAAAATAACAGTGTTTCAGGGCATCAGAGTTTAGTCAAAGGCAAAGTGGAGTGAAGATCCAATCATCAATTTACTTATCTTTTATTTGTACCGATGAAAAAAAATGTATAATAAGAACTTAGAAGTGAGTTTAGGCTGTAATAGTTAAAGATTGTATTTGATGAATATTGTTTATTGTAATGAGTTTTAATTAAGTGTGGTTGTGAATGTTTAAAATTGAATCATGACCTGAGATTCGGACCTGGGTCTAGCCAACTCGAGTACCGAATTTCAGGGCGTGACAATGGGGCCATCAGAATCTTGCTCTTCTCGCACGTGCTGATGTGGCACCTGTGTGCATAATCCGTGCCATTCCGTTGGTGGGGCGATCATGGCCATCATGTGGGCCACGTAGTACCTAATGCACATCTACAGTTGGAGACATGTGCCAAGTTGGAAATCTGAGCCATTTATCAGGTGGGATTTATAGTCTAGGTATCTGGCTAAAAATCCATATGTAAGGTGGGCCTCAGATGTACAAGAATAATGGGAAACACTTGCTTGTGTTTTTTAAACCGTCCGTTTTTTTTTCGTACATGTCTGGATACCTGAGATTTAACCGGCCTGAGCTTTTCACCGGATGATCAACATGGTGTGCCCCACTTGATACACGGCTGGGATGTCCTAGATACTAGCCAGGTCAGCACGCGTCCGCTGTGGAGGTGCGTGTGGGACTGACAAACCAACCGCAGGGAGAAAAACGACGGAGATCTATCTAGACACGTGGCATACATAGAACAGGCTTGATTTTCTTTTGGAGGCACCGAATATTCGGACTCGGATTCGGTGGTTACCCTCCACTGTCGACGTCCGTCCTGGTCGGTGCTGGAAAAGCTGTGTGGGACCACCATGATGTATATGTTTTATCCACGCCGTCCATCCATTCTATCAACTCATTTTAGGCATGGAAAAAAATGAGGTAGATTAGATGCAATCTTAGGTGGACCACACTACAAGAAATAGTGACCATGGAACGCAAAACATTAGAAACTTTTGAAGCACTATTGTAGTTTTGGATCAAGCCCGATCAACATGTCGGATGGTAAAACAAACATTACAGTAGACCCTAAGAAGTTTTTATTGGTGAGCATTCGGTCACTACTATTTCCCATGGTGTGGTCCACCTGAGATTTGGATCTACCTCATTTACTGGCTTATGCCCCTAAATCGAGTTGAAAAATTAAATGGACTGTCTGTATAAAACACATACATCAAGGTGGGGCTCATATAACCTTTTTAGCTACAGGTGTACATGAGTCGTGCCAAGTACAACTTGACTAGGCACCGTTGGTAACCAACCCAAGCTCAAACTCAGCTCGGTCCTTGAGCCTAACTAATCAGCTTGGCTTAGTCCTGGAGCCTAACTAGCCAGCTCGGCACGATTTGATTAGCAGATCAAGACAAATCAAGCGGAGTTCAAGTTAAGAATAAGCTGAGTTTGCATACCGCACCTTCAAAATCTCACTATATATAAAATAATAACATTGGTTTCACAGGTATTTCATCAAATATCTTTTAAGTAATATAAAAATCAAGAAAAAAAATAGAACTTGTTTCATATACATATCTTTCTTGCCACCAACAACACTTCGTTGAGCCATTTCATCAAGCACTTGGTAAGCAACATCAATATCAAACACTGAGGTCTTAGTATCGGTCCAAAGCTCAATTCGTAGACTAAGTGAAAGATACCTTGTTTCAACACTGAGGTCTTGGCATCGATCCCTAGTGGGGGAAGTGTGAACTGATTGCAAGGGGGTACTAACAAGCTTAAAAAAAAAAAAAAAAACAACATCAATATCAAAATAACCAGAGTCATTAAGTTGGTCTGAATCGAGTAGAGACGAGCTTGGGTAATCTCGGACTCAGTTAAAAAAAATTTTGAGCTCCAAAAATCAACTCAACTTGACTCTAACTCAGTTTCAAACCAAGTCAAATCAAGGTTTTTCGAGATGAGTCGAGCTAGCTATCCAAGCTAACTTAGTTCGTGTATAGCCCTATTTCCAGCACCAACGTTGGCACTGGAGTATCAATACCGAATCCGAGTACCATTGTTTGACACGTGGATTGTATACTGGACTCAGTTGGGGAAGAACTCTTTTGTGGCGCACTGCGACCTATGTGTTTTATCTATTCCTCCATCTATTTTAACAGATTGTTTTTGTTGATGCAAAAATCTGGTTCGTCCTCTTAGACCTTCGTATACCTGCACGGAAAGAGGACAAAGGAGACCCTGGCTTGAGCAGGGGACCCTCCGATGCCAAAGTCCGATCAACATATCAACGATCGAATCATTGGACCCTCGGGACGACAGTCATGAACGAGGGCAGCCGGTCGAAGATCTTATCTCAGTCCCCTTGGTCGAAACAGATGGATCCAAGACGGTACGAATTGGCTCGTCTTTACAGTCCCCCTTGAAAGAAAAGCTGATAGCCCTGCTCCGTAGGTACGCCGACGTATTTGCCTGGTGTCATGAAGATATGCCCGAGATCGACCCCTCTGTGATGACTCACCGACTCAACATCGATCCGTCATATCGACCGATCCGACAGAAGCGACGACCGCTCGGCCCTGAACGATACGCCATCATTGAAGAAGAAGTCAACAAATTCCTCCAGGCTAATTTCATAGAAGAAATACACTATCCAGAATGGGTCGCGAATGTCGTGCTTGTAAAGAAATCCAACGGGAAGTGGCGAGTCTGTATTGACTATACTGACTTAAATAAAGCCTGCCCGAAGGATAGCTTTCCGCTTCCGAGGATAGACCAGCTAGTAGATAGTACCGCTGGACATGAGCTCCGTAGCTTCATGGATGCATATTCAGGGTATAATCAAATTGTAATGCATCAAACAGATAAATCGAAAACTACCTTTGTCATCGACAAAGGCCTTTATTGTTACCGAGTGATGCCATTTGGTCTGAAGAATGCCGGCGCAACTTATCAAAGATTAGTTAACAAAATCTTTGCTCGGCTTATAGGCCGAACCATAGAAGTATACATTGACGACATGCTCGTCAAAAGTATACACGCGGCAGATCATGTGAATGATTTGGAAGAAACGTTTCTCATCCTACGGAAGTTTCGGATGAAGCTGAATCCGAGTAAATGTGCTTTTGGGGTGGGCTCTGGAAAGTTCCTCGGTTTCTTGGTTAGTCAGCGAGGAATAGAGGCAAACTCTGAGAAGATAAAGGCTTTAATTGATATGGAATCCCCTAAAACCATTAAGGACATCCAAAGGTTGACTGGACGAGTCGCAGCACTTAATCGGTTCCTGTCCAGAGCCACGGATAAATGTCTCCCTTTCTTCAAACAGTTGAAAGGAAGATAAACAATGGGTTGGACGGAAGAATGTGAAGTGGCATTCCAACAATTAAAATCATATCTCGGTTCTCCACCTCTCTTATCAAAACCCGAATCAGGGGAGTCCCTGCTCCTTTACCTAGCAGTATCTGAGGCAGTGGTTAGCTCGGCTTTGATACGAGAATCCGAAGGAAAGCAACTGCCGGTTTATTACGTCAGCAAAGCATTATTCCAGCATAAACGAGATACCCAAGCTTGGAAAAAGTGGCCTTGGCTTTAATAACTTTCTCTCGCCGACTCAGGCCGTATTTCCATGCCCATACCATCATCGTGATGACCGATCTTCCGCTTCGCCAGGTATTGCAGAAACCAGAAGCTTCCAGCCGACTCACGAAGTGGGCTATCGAACTGAGTGAGTTTGACATTCAATACAGACCGAAGATAGCAATCAAAGGGTAAAAATTCTTTCTCAAAACCCCTCAATACATTTAGACCCAGAATCCAGGCCTGACTTTGGCATCGGAGGGTCCCCTGCTCAAGCCAGGGTCTCCTTTGTCCTCTTTCCGTGCAGGTATTCGAAGGTCTAAGAGGACGAACCGGATTTTTGCATCAACAGTTTTTAAACATGGAACCAAAAAATATGCGGATCCAAGGCTCACATGGGCCACACCACGAGAACAAGAAGTAAAAATCACACCACCATTGAAACCATCCTGGCCCCACCGTGATGTTTATTTGCCATCCAACCTATTCATGAGGTCACGTGGACTCGGACGAAGGAAAACCATAAATATCAGTTTGGTGAAAAAAAAAACTTTTTAGCCCAATGAGATTTCTACGGCAGCGTAAATTCCTACTGTTTACTGTATGGTGTGGCAGAATTGAGCCTTGGATCTCCCTCCGTTTTGGACTCATGCCTTAAAAATGATATTTTAAATTACATGAACGGCATTGATTAAAAAACATACATCACGGTGGGCCCCACAGCCCCTGCGACGAGGGAGTCCGTCTTGGATTAGACGTAATCCGCCTCCATATTTTGGGATCCAAACACGAGGGGCCACGACACGGTGGGCCCCCACAAATCGCATTGTAGGTTAGGCTGGACCTACAATGCGTTGTAGTGGATTCGGCATCCTTACTTTTTCTGTAGCTGGAGTAGATAAGAAATCCAGCCCTGTGATCGACGGCCAGATATGGTGTGGAGGGCACCGACTCAGCTCAGTTCCGGGTATATATATAATAAAAAAACCCTAGCTCTATTCCAAACCCTCGTTTCCTCCCTCATCGTCCTCCTCTTCCAATCCCGGTAACCACCCCCCTTCATCACTGCCACCCTCTCTCTCCTCGCCAGTCCCTTCCTCTTCTTCCAAGCCCACCACCCTCCTCTCTCTCCTCTCCATTCCCTCTCTCCCTCATCTCTTAATTTGACTTGGTACCAACTCGAACCAACTCAGTACATTTTATCATATCAGACTTAGTCTAAATTAGTCCAAGCTAGACCTGAATTTAGATTGGTTTATGCATGCCGGATTTGGTACTGAGTTGAGTCGAGTTCGGATCTAGCCTATTTCATAACTAGATTGAGCCGAGTCAACCCTAACTCAGTCCGACTTGACTAGATGCCCAACTCTACTGGGAAACTGATGAAGAGAGCGGATGTCACGCAAATATGGTAATGGCCGCATATTACTCCTACCTCATGTCCTTTTCAAATGAGATGGGGCCTACTTATAAAGTTCTATTTTATTTTTGGACCACGACATAAGCTCAAAAAACTAATGGACAGCTATGCGCACGATGGTAGCCCCACGTTACTTCAACCCACATGAAATTTTTTGTTGAGGGGCACAGGCAATTCGTGTCCTCCTTGAGTGAGTGGGGCCCATTAGAGTTTTAGATCAGCCTCATTTTTTAACACGTGTCCAACCGTAAGCTTACAAAACTCATCGATGGAGTGGATGTCACACGGACATCTCCACGGCCCCACATAGCTTCCTCTTGCAGGAACGACTTCTTGGCAGGGCTCACGCAAATCACGCCCACCTCGAACGGAGAAACTTACACCGTTTGCATCTTGCGATAAAGCATATTTATTTTTCGCTTAGGTGTCACGTCAGTGTGTAATCCAGCCGTGAAATAGGGGATCGTACATAAAGATCACCTGAGTCAAACTTGGGATAAGCCCACCCATCTGGTGGGCCACACGCGTACTTTGAGCTGGCTCTACATTGACTTCAACGGTGTAGCCCGCCTGATGAATGGCACACCTTTCTCACGTCTTGGATTTCATTCCCAAGTAAGAAAAAAAAACTAATTGTACAATGCTGTGTATGATCGTAAATGAGGATGGCAATCAAGACCGTCCAATTAATGGTACCTGTATCTTTTTCTCAGCTAAATCTATATAACCCTTGAGTTTGAATTTTTTGTCATATTTCCTGTAGACAGGATCATCTATTTGGGATGATTTTCAACTTCTAACCATCCAATAGTGGGACCAACTAGATGAGCGACCTGGATGAACCAATCATCTTACAAGTATCATTTTATAAGGTGACGAATACGCTTCGTTGATCCAACGCGCCGGAGGTAAGACCGCCTCTGGCTAGGCGATCTCCAGTGCAGATGCGGTTTTGAAAGCACATGGCGCCAGCGAAGGAAGAGTGCAAAACAGAAATAAAGAGAGAGAAGTAGGAGCCACCGTTGGATTCCTTTGTGGGGAAAGTAGCTTTGTCATTCTGACGTGGATCTTCAGCTTTTGAAGAAAATGGGGTCATCAAAATCTTGCTCTTCTCGCACGTGCTGATGTGGCACTTGTGTGCATGATCCGTGCCATTCAGTTGGTGGGGCGATCATGGCCATCATGTGGGCCACCTAGTACCTAATGCACATCTACAGTTGGAGACATGTGCCAAGTTGGAAATCTGAGCCATTTATCAGGTGGGATTTATAGTCTAGGTATCTGGCTAAAAATCCATATGTAAGGTAGGCCTCAGATGTACAAGAATAATGGGAAACACTTGCTTGTGTTTTTTCAACCGTCCGTATTTTTTTTCATACATGTCCGGATACCTGAGATTTAACCGGCCTGAGTTTTTCACCAGATGATCAACATGGTGTGCCCCACTTGATACACGGCTGGGATGTCCTAGATACTAGCCAGGTCAGCACGCGTCCGCTGTGGAGGCGCGTGTGGGACTGACAAACCAACCGCAGGGAGAAAAGTCGACCGAAATCTATCTAGACACGTGGCACACTTGGAACGGGCTTGATTTTCTTTTGGAGGCACCGAATATTCGGACTCGGATTCGGTGGTTACCCTCCACTGTCTACGTCCGTCCTGGTCGGTGCTGTTAAAGCTGTGTGAGACCACCATGATGTATATGTTTTATCCACGCCGTCCATCCATTCTATCAACTCATTTTAGGCATGGAAAAAAATGAGGTAGATCACAAGCAATCTTAGGTGGAGCACACTACGAGAAATAGTGACCATTGAACGCGAAACATTAGAAACTTTTGGAGCGCTATTGTAGTTTTGGATCAAGCCTAATCAACATGTCGGATGGTAAACAAACATTACGGTAGACCCTAGGAAGTTTTTAATAGTGAGCATTCGCTCACCACTATTTCCCATGGTGTGGTCCACCTGAGATTTGGATCTACCTCATTTACTGGCTTATGCCCGTAAATCGAGTTGAAAAAATGAATGGATTGTCTGCATAAAACACATACATCAAGGTGGGGCTCATATAACCTTTTTAGCTACAGGTGTACACGAGTTGAGCCAAGCACAACTTGACCACGCTCGGTTACTTGCCGACCCAAGCTCAAACTCAGCTCGGTCCTTGAGCCTAATTAATTAGCTCGGCTCAGTCCCTGAGCCTAACTAGCCAGCTTGGCTCAATTTAGTTAGCAGATCAAGCCATTCTGATCTGAGTTCAAGCCAAGAATAAGCTAAGTTTGCCTATCGCACCTTCAAAATCTCACTATATATAAAATAGCAATATTAGTTTTACATGTATTTCATCTAATATCTTTTAAGCAATATAAAAATTAAGAAAAAAAAATAGTATTTGTTTCATATACAGATCTTTCTTGCCATCAGCAACACTTCGTTGAGCTATTTCATCAAACACTTGATAAGCAACATCAATATCAAAATAACCAGTGTCATTAAACTGGTTTGAATCAAGTAGATCCCAGCTCGGGTAATCTCAAACTTGGTAAAAAAAAATTTCAAGCTCAAAAAATCAACTCAACTTGACTCCAACTCTGTTTTAAACCAAGTCAGATCAAGGTTTTTCGAGTTGAGTCGAGCTAGCTATTCAAGCTAACTCAGTTCGTGTATAGCCCTATTTCCAGCACCAACGTTGGCACCGGAGTATCAATACCCAATCCGAGTACCATTGTTTGAGACGTGGATTGTGTACTGGACTCGGTTGGGGAAGGGCTCTTTTGTGGCGCACTGCGACCTATGTGTTTTATCTATTCCTCCATCCATTTTAACAGATTGTTTTTAAACATGGAACCAAAAAATATGCAGATCCAAGGCTCACATGGGCCACACCACGAGAACAAGAAGTAATAATCAACCACCATTGAAACCATCCTGGCCCCACCGTGATGTGTATTTGCCATCCAATCTATTCATAAGGTCACGTGGACTTGGACGAAGGAAAACCATAAATATCAGTTTGGTGAAAAAAAAAACTTTTTTAGCCCAATGAGATTTCTACGGCAGCGTAAATTCCTACTGTTTACTGTATGGTGTGGCAGAATTGAGCCTTGGATCTCCCTCCGTTATGGACACATGCCTTAAAATGATATTTTAAAATACATGAACGGCATTGATTAAAAAACATACATCACGGTGGGCCCCACAGCCCCTGCGACGAGGGAGTCCGTCTTGGGTTAGAACGTAATCCGCCTCCATATTTTGGGAACCAAACACGAGGGGCCACGACACGGTGGGCCCCCACAAATCGCATTGTAGGTTAGGCTTCCGGACAATGCGTTGTAGTGGATTCGGCATCCTTACTTTTTCTGTAGCTGGAGTAGATAAGAAATCCAGCCCTGTGATCGACGGCCAGAGATGGAGGGCACGTACCGAATTGTGCGAGAAGAAATCAATGAAAAGGGTAGATTGGTAGAGTATTTTAATTCTCATGATGGTGATAGTCTGGCACTCCACCAGATTACTAAATTATTTAATCCGCGAAAATCTCATTGATGGAAGGGACCCACGTTACAACCGTGGATCCCTGGCTGTGGGGCCCACTGTCATGTATGTGCCTTACATCCACGCTGTACAGCTGTTTTGACGGATCATTTCAAGGCATGATCCAAAAAACGATATTCCGAATCTTAGGTGGACCACACCACAGGAAACAGGGGTGATTAACGGTTAAAACTTCTTGCAGGCCACGGAAGTTTGGATCAAGTTTATATATTATGTTGCCCCTTCATCCGGGTCATCGTGATCATATCAACAGGTTGGATGGAAAATAAAACAATCAAGTGGCCCTCAATAAGCTCTTAATGATGAGTATTCAATCACCACCGTTTCCTGTGGTATGGTCCACCTAATATTTGAATCTGCTTCATTTTTAGTATCATGCCTTAAAGTGAGCTTTCGAAGCTGATTGACGGCATGGATGTAAATAAATTTACATCAATGTGGACCCCCATGTCCAAGGAAATCGACCTTGGTGGATCTAGGGATCCACCAAAGCGTGCCCGCCATTAGTATGCCCTAATGCAAGTTCGAAGGAGTAGTTAGATCAGTACTCCAGCTGTCCCTGGTCTTCTTAATTGTAGGCTAAGGTGATGGATATAACTAGCAGGGTAAGTTTCTTTTTATTATTTTACCCATATTTAAAGATATTTGGAATGCTTTTTAGCAAGCAAATCTACATCATTTGATGACAACATGCGAACAAGACGTTTAGGAGATGAAAAGTGGTTGAGTGACAAAAAAATAATAATTAGAGATATAAATAAACAAAAACATATAAAAGACCAGTGTGATGAAGATTCAACATAACCGTTGAAATAAGAAAAACTAAAACGCCTGAAGAAAAATTACGCTAGATATCTATAAGTAGCAATAAGCTTAGCAAAGCAAACTGTCTTATGAAAAAGCCAATCAAATTAATTAAATTATCATCCTTTATCATATTATAGTTCTACCATAGGAGTAATAATAATCTAGTAAAAGTAATCATCAACCGTAATCTAATTCTACGCTTTTATGATTGACTATTTATGGTTTCAATACAATTAGTTTTATTTTCAAAAATGCATCACCAAATCTCGTAGTATAAAAGTCATTTCATACTAAAGACAAGTTGCAGCCCATCTTTTAAAAAATAATCATATCATCCAGTAATTATTTAATTATCTTACAACAATATTGCAAGTGGTTGAATAGATAATTAGTCTTCTTAGATCTCGCCCATATACTATCACACTTAATATTCCTACATATGTTGATGTTTGGGGTTAAGTTATTTAATTTGAATCAGGCCACAGAATTGATTTTTGGCACACCCGCACACACCATATGGAACCCAAAACAAACCTTGAGTAAACAATTACATGCTAACAATATATATATATATATATATATATATATATATATATATATATGGAAAAGGTACAATGCGCTCAGCCTCACGATAAGCTCCCGTGAGGTCAAACTTTGTGTGCCCCATCGTGATGCGTGTAGACCATCAACATCGTGCATATGATAGATTCCCTTTAAATTATGGGATATCCCAAAAATCAGCCATATACGGAACTCAGGTGGGCCATACCATCTAAAATCATGTGAAGACACCATTAAAACATATAAAAGCACTTGGTGGGGCCCACCTGAGTTTTGAATGTTGTTGAAACTTGGTTTGAACCCTCATCCAAGTGGGACACACATAATGGATGGGCTGGATTTGCAAACCACATCTCGGTGGGCCCAAAAAATGATTATGAATGTTTTAATGGTGCACGGCCCCTTCCCACTTCTGTATGTGGTGTGGTCCACACAAGTCACAGATTGACTTGATTTTTGAGACCTAGGCCCACGATGGAATGACACATCTGACTAATGTGGTAGATGTTCGAAACGCATCACGGAGGGGCCCACACAGCTCAACCTCATGGGACGGACTCGAGCGCATAGTACATTTTCCCATATATATATATATATATATAAGGGGCGTATACTAACAAGTAAACAAAAATTTATCAAAAAACAAAAAAAAACAAAAAAACAAAGCAAACAATTACAAGCAAGAAGCTCGGTCTTATAGTCCTCTAGTTGGGCCGTGTCTTCGGGTGATTGGAGCCGTTCAAGGGGTATGTCCCATCGTAAACAAACATGGGCTGTAGTCATTCAATCTATATACATTTGAAATCGTTGAATTGCGCCGACTTTTGAGATTCAAGATTAGGTTGCCGACAAATAAGAAGATCGACGGTGGTCGTTCAACGGTGGGGCTCACCTCAAGAAGCGGGTCTTGCACGGAACCTAAATGGCGAGCTACGATCTCACTTCGGTAGTCCGCGTAACTAGCTGCGATTTGCCTGCAATTCAAGCCAAGAGAAAGACGTCCTGGAGTTATCACTTCGAGAAAAGCCAAGGATAGCATTTTCCTAGACAATGAAATACCGGACAACACATAAAAATATTGAAATTACGGAAATGCCCCTCCAATGTTTCCGGATCAATCCAATACCTGGGATATGTAATGCCATAATACATCCGGACGTATTGCTACAGGATACATCTGAGGTGTAGCCGTTGGATCTGTGATCATATTGGGTGATCTAAACCATTTATATAATGGGCCACACCATGGATGGGGGATAACCATTTATCAAACTCTCAGATTAGGATTTCTTAACACTTTGATCTCTGAACACTTCCTTTGATATAAACCGGTTTGGTGGGCCATCATCAAACAGTTGCAATCATCCGATCTCGAATATTTTCAAGGAAGCCTACTTCATCTGCATTTTTAGTCAGATCAACCGTTGGGATCACCAAAATGACTCCAGATCCAACGGCTGAAATCCCATTGTATTCTGTAGCAATAATGGCAAAATGGGATTTCAAATCCCACTCTCCAGATCCCATGTTGCATGTAAGTTAAAGATCCAGGCCCATCATCAGATGGACCCCACCTTTTATGTTCCTTGGCCGGAAATTAGGCCAGTCTTAGTGATGGGCCACACATGGGCATTTGACTCTAAATCACCAGTGAATCCATTGGAGCTATCAATCTATAGAAAGATGTGGCCACCTGATGGCTCGATAAGCCTATTTTGAAGGCAATAAATATACAGTTGTATATATGGTCCACCCAATGAATGGCCAGAATCCATTCCACCATTTTTTTGGTTTTAGAATAGAATATCCAAGTGCACTAAGGTTGAATCCCTGTGCCTCAAACATGGCAATAATGGCATGTACTAAAAAAATGAAAAACTTAAAAATGGACCATTAAAACATTAGAATTCATATAGTATGACCATTTTAATTTTCCAATGCTATGATTTTTTCTGATATTCGAGTCATGGCAAGTTCAACTCCCAGTAAATCTGGTCAAGTTGGGTTAACTCAGGTGAGCTTTCTCTAGTTTTTAGACTGTGATTGTAACTGTTTGTGTAAAAATGAAAAGCAATAAAGGGTTGAGTGAACAAAGAAATGCCCATCAATCAATGGTAAAAATTGTCAAATCATTATAATGTTTTTGATCAATCTAGCATATGGTCCCCCTGTCTAGTAGTTTGCACGCATATGATGTGTCCTGGCTTGTGATATATTGAGCAGCGCTTGTGAATATGTCAGTTGAAATGGCACGCATGTCCCAAATCCATAGGACATGCACGAGCGTACAACTGGACGTGGATTGCATCCTACCCTGCCGGTCTCTAGCCATGAACCGGCAGTTCTGTGGGTGGGCCACCGTGATGTATCTATTTTATCTATCATGTCCATCCATTGCTTCATATCATTTTGAAGTATAAGTATAAAAATGAGTAAGATCCAACACTCAAGTGGACTACACCCACTGGGTATGTACTCTTGCTTCAGTGGTAGATTCTTGGAGTTTCAACACCCGGTCATGGGTTCGAGTGACCCATAAGTGGTGAAACTACTGTGTGGGTGTGTGCGCGTATGTAAAAAAGAAAAAGAAAAAAGTAGGCTACACATGACTCTAGCTTTTAATGTTTCATACATTTTATGCAACCTAAGCTTATTATTTTGTTTGGTTCTTTTAAGCGTTGACTTTATTTAATTTTTGTGACATATCTAAAAATAATATGAGTGGATGAACGATACATTACAGTGGGCCTACCCACAGAATTCACCATTCATGGCTATATACAGGTGAGGGTAGGACGCAATCCGCATCCCCAGGCTAGATGACTCACTAATCACCATGCAAGGTACAAAATTTCTTTGAATATGGACCGTTGTCAGGTTTCTCTTAGCCACCCATTATCTGTACATGCATGGCCCACTTAATGAAATCCAGCTTATTTTCACAATGTGGGGAGCTCGGAAAGGTTGCAACTGCAAAAACGTCTTTTTCACTCTATTATTCAAGAAACCAACTACTCACTAATATAAAAATAATTATCCACATGATGCGTATCTTTCATCAAATCCGTTCACCAGGCGTGGCTCACTAGGATGTGAATAACGTGCAAAAATCGGCCAAATTCAATACTTTGGCAGGCCAAACTATATGAACTCAGAGGTTTTAGACACATTTTTACATTGTTCCAGTAGTGTGGCCTATCTGAATTTCTTACCGGGCTGATTCAAGTTTTCTAACTTGATGGACGGAGTGGATTTCGCAGATCTTGGGCTTGTTAGGCTTTGCGGATGTTGTACATGATTCCAATCCCAAGCAAGGGCCCACATTCGCATAACGGAGATAAGATCACACTCATCATGCGCATCATCCGGCTTCACAAACAATGAATCGGGAAATCTGGGCCACACATGCGAGACATGTTTGTAAAGAGGAATACGAGAGAAAAATAATGATACTCTGGCAGAGTGTGATAGATGATACGCAGGCATTTAGGAATTACATACGTTGCATAAAGGTAATTTAAACTTTAAACTACCCAAGTTATGAGTTCAGGTATAGATATCAAAATTAAACTGTTCGATTGTCTCCCTATCGGATTGGTGGCCATTTATTGGACGGATAAAAATGAAAAAATCCAACCGTCCAATTTCAACAAACAAGTATCCACGGATCAGAGCGTAGGAATGTTTAACTAGTCTGATTTTGTTAGGGCTTATTGATATTGGGTTCCACAATTTAGTCGGGTGAAGTTGATTTAGTGTACCCCAAGTGGACAATTTCTGAGTGCATGCGTATCAAGTGTTACACGCTGCCGTATTATCAAATAATTCATAGAATATCAGCAGCTCACGTGGGAGAGTACGACACGTGTAAGCATGTGATTCGGTCGAGGCGATGTGACATCCGACCAGCAGTATGTAAGCTGGGCCATGACGACCTGGTTCCCCTGTCTCGAAGCTTGCAGACTCGCGGCCGTTCTCTGTTTTCTCGCTCTCCCGTATCCGAGGAATTCTAATATACAACGTTCTGTATATAATTTGTAAGTACTTCCCTTCTGTTTCTACACGTGTCAAATGTGTTTGGTAATCTGGACTGTATATAGATTGTCCCTCCACGTGGATCATATTCATGAAAAATATCTCGGTGATTTATGGAAAATGACCATATATTCTTTCTGCGTTTTCTGGTTGATTGTAGACTGCATCTAGAACCTTTATTTTATGTGAAAAAATTGGATGGATATAAGGTCTAATTCCATGTATTTTATTCATATATGTTATTTATGTTATTTCCCACTGTAACAACGGTCTCGATTACTATGAAATCTTCTACGTATTTACCGATCGCGAAATGGATAGAACTCTATACAGCGATGTGGATGTTGGCTTTCTCTGTTTTGTTTATTCCTAGTCAAACTTTTGTTTATTATTTACGATAATGCCACAGTTTTTTCGAGACTGACGACAGAATTTCTTCACATGCGTCTAGATTTTCATAAAGATTACGTGCTGTTGGTGGTTTTGGTGCGTTTTGGACTACGGTTCGGGCCATTCAGACGCAATCACACATGACATTATGGAGAACATGTAAGAGATCAAATCTTTCCATTAGATGAGTTAAATTGTTTAGATCTTCTAGTCCATAAATCAGGCCATTTTACTTTTAAAAATTTCTACAGTATATAAAAAAATGGACGGTTTTTTAAAAAATAGCTTCGTGGCCTATCTGGGAAGTGAAATTACCTTATTTTTTAGGAAAAAGATTTTCTCAACATTTCAACCAGATGGAAAGTTTAGAACTTGAATTCGTACTCTGTAATAGCAGGTGTACCTGCGTGTGTACTCGTTACATTGTGGCATAATAGAAAATGACCGCTGTAGACTAAACCTTTTGTCCAGCGGTTTTTATGAAGAATACAAACTTAAGTTACTAACTTAGACTAGCACGTGCGGACAGCGACTTTGAGGACGAGACTACCCCTCCTTTTCACTGCGAAGACGAGCGCTGACGCTCCTCGAACTGAGAGTTGTACGAACGGCTTAGAAGAGATCAAAGTTACATGGCCCCGCAGCTATGTACTTGTTATATCCACAACGTTCACCCATATTTCGAGATCATTTCGGAGCATTATCCAAAAAAAAAGAAATCATATCCAAAGATCAACTGGACCACACCACAAAGAGCCGCGGGGAAATTGATTTTCACCGTTAAAAATTTTGTAAGGCCCATCATAACATTTATTTTCCATCCAATCTATTCATAGGGTCACAAAGGCCTGAATGAAGAGGAAAAACAAATTTCATAATGATCCAAAACTTCTATAACCCATAAAAGGGTTTCAATGGTAGACATTCAATTCCCCACTGCCTTTTACAGTGTGGTCCACTTGATAGCTAGATCTCTCTTATTTTTCATCTCAAGCCTTAATACGAGTTCGCTAAATAGATGGACGATTTGGATATAACACATACCTCATAATGGGACCCACAAAAATCGGTGGGGATTGCAACAGGAAAAAAGAAGAAGAAGAAGAAGAAGAAGAAGCTAGTGAGTTGGGGTCGATCGGGTTAGAGCTTGGCCTATAACTACGGATTATAACCGTAGCCATAACTGTAGTGCTATGCACTTTTTTCTCTTTTTTATTTTTATTTTTTACATGGAGAACATTTTCCCCCCTTATATTTTTCTATAGTACATAATTATGTAAATGTGCATATATAAGTATATATAAAAAAAAAAATTATCTTTTAATTCATTTCTTTGTCTATTTATTTAACAAGCATATCTCCTAAATTAGAATGATTTACTTAACTTACCACATATGATTTTGGGGTAGGAGAAGCTAATTTAGCCAACCAACCTAGTTATTTTCCAAGATTCCATCGGGTCGATGGTCGAAAATCCATTTCATTCAGTTCGTGGTCAATTTCAATCACTTCATGGTCATTTCCATGCATTTCACCGTCAATTCCCTCCACTTCACGGACAATTAAAAATTGAGCAGGGCAAGGTAGGAATTGAGCGAGGGAACTTAGAAACTGAGCGAGGCAAGGTAAGAGTTCAGCGAGGGAATCTAGAAATTGAGTGAGGCAACCTAGAAATTGAGCGAGGCAACGCAGATGATGAGCGAGGGAACCTACGATTTGAGCTAGACAACCTAGGAATTGAGCGAGGGAAGTTAGAAATTGAGTGAGGGAAGCTAGAATTTAAGCGAGGGAACCTACAAATTTAGTAAGACAACCTAGGATTTGAGCGAGGGAAGCTACAAATTGTGTGAGGGAACTTAGAAATTGAGCGAGGCAACCTAGGAATTGAGCGAGGCAACATAGGAATTGAGCGAGGGAACTTAGGAAATGAGCGAGGTAACGTAGAAATTCAGCGAGGAATCCTAGGAATTGAGCGAGGGAACCTAGAAATTGAGCGAGGGAACCTAGAAATTTAGCGAGGGAACCTAGGATTTGAGTGAGGGAACCTATAAATTAAGCGAGGGAACCTAGAAATTGAGCGAGGCAAGGTAGAAATTCAGCGAGGAAACCTATAATTTGAGCGAGGCAACCTAGGAATTGAGCGAGGGAAGTTAGAAATTGAATGAGGGAAGCTAGAATTTGAGCGAGGGAACCTATAAATTCAGCGAGGCAACCTAGGATTTGAGTAAGGGAAGCAACAAATTGTGCGAGAGAACTCAGAAATTGAGTGAGGCAACCTAGGATTTGAGCGAGACAACGTAGGAATTGAGCGAGAGAACCTAGAAAATGAGCGAGGCAACGTAGAAATTCAGCGAGGAATCCTAGGAATTGAGCGAGGGAACCTAGAAATTCAGTGAGACAACTTAGGATTTGAGTGAGGGAAGCTAGAAATTGAGCAAGGGAACCTAGAAATTGAGTGAGGCAAGGTGAGAATTTAGCGAGACAACCTAGGAATTGAGCGCGGCAACCTAGGATTTGAGCAAGGCAACGTAGGATTTAAGCGAGGCAACCGAGGGAACCTAGGAATTGAGCGAGGACAACTACAAATTGAGCGAAGGAACCTAAAAATTGAGCGAGACAACCTATCAATTAAACGAGACAACCTAGGAATTGAGCGAGTGAAGCTAGAAATTGAGCGAGGGAAGTTAGAAATTGAGCAAGAGAACCTAGAAATTCAGCAAGGCAACCTATAACTTGAGCGAGGCAACCTAGGAATTGAGTGAGACAACGTGGAAATTCAGCGAGGAAACCTAGGAATTGAGCTAGGGAAGCTAGAAATTAAGCGAGGGAAGCTAGAAATTGAGAGAGGGAACCTACAAATTTAGCGAGGCAACCTATAAATTGAACGAGGCAACTTAGAAATTGAGCAAGGGAAGCTAGAAATTCAGCGAGACAACCTATAAATTGAGCGAGGCAACGTAGAAATTCAGTGAGGTAACCTAAGAATTGAGCAAGGGAAGCTAGAAATTGAGCGAGGAAACCTTGAAATTCAGCGAGGCAACGTAGAAATTCAGCGAGGCAACCAACAGATTGAGCGCTAGTTAAATCATCAACAAAGATGAGAACAACTTTTTTGGAGAGACTATTTATCCTCTCATACATAAAGGAATAGATAGAACAGAGAAGATCTCTATATCTTTCCTCATAGATATAATATATAAGAGAGATCCCTCTCATTTTTTATCAGGAGAGATATCTTTTTTCTCCGAGGACTTTGGATTGAACGATTTTTAAGAGCAAGACAGAGAAAAGAAGCGTTGAGATAATACCTTTCATCCTAATCTCATCTACTATAAAAGGGGGCCATCTTGATCACCTGAAGAAATTTGTAGGCAGAATTAGCATAATTATGACCGCGAGGATTGAGCTACCAAATGAGATTATCCTCATTCCTCGGCTAGGGTTCTGGAAGATAAGATTTATGCAGTAAAAAAAAGTCTTTTGAATTGAGCGAGGGAAGCTAGAAATTGAGCGAGGCAACCTAAAAATTGAGCAAGGGAACCTAGGAATTGAGTAAAGTAACGTAGAAATTCAGCGAGGCAAGCTTGAAATTGGGTGAGGCTAACATGAATTGGAATAAACTTTAAATGTAATTGACCTAGCTTAACAATTTGCTCTTTAGTGAATTTGGCCAAGCACTTAATGAAATTGACCGAGCTTTACATGAAATTCTCTTCGGTGAATTTGACCGATGAAATTGACCAAGCAGTTTATAAAATTTTTCGTTACATTACATGAATCCGTGGAAGTTCCCCATCATATTTTTATGATATCTCCATCAAATTTATGAATTGCTCCGTTACAGTTCCTACGTTGCCTTGCTTAATTCCTAGCTTCCCTCGCTCAATTTATACGTTACCTAGCTGAATTTTTAGCTTCCCTCGCTCAATTCTTAGGTCTTCCATCAATTTATTCCTAGGTTGCCTCGCTCAATTCATAGGTTACCTCGCTGAATATTTACGTTGCCTCGCTCAATTGCTAAGTTCCCTCGCTCAAATTCTAGCTTCCCTCGCTGAATTTCTAACTTTCCTCGCTCAATTCCTAGGTTGCCTCGCTGAAATCCTAGGTTTCCTCATTGAATTTCTACCTTGCTCGCTCAATTTCTAGGTTCCCTCGCTCAAATCCTAAGTTGCCTCGCTAAATTTTTAGGTTCCCTCGCTCAATTCCTAGGGTTCCTCGCTCAATTTCTAGGTTGCCTCGCTCAATTTCTAGGTTCCCTCGCTCAAATCCTAGGTTGCCTCGTTGAATTTCTAGGTTCCCTCGCTCAAATTCTATTTTATCTCACTCAATTTCTGACTTCCCTCGCTCAATTCCTAAATTGCTTCGCTCAATTCCTAGGTTTCCTCATTGAATCTCTAGGTTCCCTCACTCAATTTTTACGTTGCCTCGCTCAATTCCTAGGTTGTCTCGCTCAATTTGTAGGTTCCCTCGCTCAATTCATAGGTTGCCTCGCCTAATTTCTAGCTTCCCTCGCTGAATTTCTACGTTGCCTCGCTCATTTCCTAGGTTCCCTCGCTCAATTCCTATGTTGTCTCGCTCAAATCCTAAGTTGTCTCGCTCAATTTCTAGGTTCCCTCGCATAATTTGTAGCTTCCATCACTCAAATCCTAGGTTGTCTTGCTGAATTTGTAGGTTCCCTCGCTCAAATTCTAGCTTCCCTCACTCAATTTCTAACTTCCCTCACTCAATTCCTAGGTTGCCTAGCTCAAATCGTAGGTTCTCTTGCTCATCTTCCACATTGCCTCGCTCAATTTCTAAGTTGTCTCGCTCAATTTCTAGCTTCCCTCGCTCAATTTCTAGATTCTCTCGTTGAACTCCTACCTTGCCTCGCTCAATTTCTAAGTTCCCTCGCTCAATTCCTACCTTGCCCCGCTCAATTTTCAATTTGCCCACTCAATTTCATGTTTGCCCCGCTCAATTTTTAGTTTAACCACGAAGTGATTGAAATTGACCGCGAAGTGAATGAAATATATGTTCGACCATCGACCTGATGGAATCTTGAAAAATAACTAGGTTGGTTGGCTAATGTAGCTTCTCCTACCCTAAAATCATATGTGGTACATCAAGTAACTAATTTTAGTTTAGAAGATATTCTTGTTAAATGAATAAAGAAATAAATGAAAAAAGAGAGAGAGAGAGAGAGAGAGAGAGAGAGAGAGAGAGAGAAATTTTTTTTATATGCATATAATATATATATATATATATATATATATATATGTATGTATGTATGTATGTATGTATGTATTAGAGAAAAATGTAGGTAGAGTAAAGTTCTCTATGTAAAAAATAAAAATAAAAAGAGAAAAAAGTGCATAGCACTCCAGTTATGCTACGGTTATAATCTGTAGCCATAGGCCCAGCTCTGACCCGGCCGACCGGGTAACTTCCCTTGCTCAATTCCTAGGTTGCCTCGTTCAATTGATAGATTGTCTCGCTCAATTTCTAGGTTCCCTCGCTCAATTCCTAGGTTCTCTCGGTTGCCTCGCTGAGTTCTTATGTTGCTTCGCTCAATTCCTAGGTTCCCTCGCTCAATTCCTAGGTTCCCTCACTCAATTGCTAGGTTGCCTCGCTCAATTCCTATGTTGCCTCGCTCAAGTTCTAGCTTCCCTTGCTCAATTCCTAGGTTGCCTCGCTCAATTCTTACCTTGCCTCACTCAATTTCTAGGTTCCCTCACTCAATTTTTAGCTTCCCCCGCTCAAATCTTAGGTTGTCTCGCTGAATTTTTAGGTTCCCTCGCTTAATTTCTAGCTTCCCTTGCTCAATTCCTAGGATTCCTCGTTGAATTTCTACGTTGCCTCGCTCATTTCCTATGTTCCCTCGCTCAATTCCTACGTTGTCTCCCTCAAATCCTAGGTTGCCTCGCTCAATTTCTAAGTTCCTTTGCACAATTTGTAGCTTCCCTCGCTTAAATCCTAGGTTGCCTCGCTGAATTTATAGGTTCCCTCGCTCAAATTCTAGCTTCCTTCACTCAATTTCTAACTTCTCTCGCTTAATTCCTAGGTTGCCTCGCTCAAATCCTAGGTTTCTTGGCTGAATTTCTACCTTGCCTCGCTCAATTTCTAGGTTCCCTCGCTCAATTTCTAACTTCCCTCACTCAAATCCTAGGTTGCCTCGCTGAATTTCTAGGTTCCCTCACTTAATTTCTAGCTTCTCTCGCTCAATTCCAAGGATTCCTCGCTAAATTTCTACGTTGCCTCGATCATTTCCTGGGTTCCCTCGCTTAATTCCTACGTTGTCTTGCTTAAATCCTGGTTGCCTCGCTCAATTTATAGGTTCCCTCGCATAATTTGTAGCTTCCCTCGCTCAAATCTTAGGTTGTCTCGCTGAATTTGTAGGTTCCCTCGCTTAAATTCTAGCTTCCCTCGCTCAATTTCTAACTTCCCTCGCTCAATTCCTAGGTTGCCTAGCTCAAATCGTAGGTTCCCTCGCTCATCTTCTACGTTGCCTCGCTCAATTTCTAGGTTGCCTCGCTCAATTTCTAGATTCCCTCGCTGAACTCCTACCTTGCTTCGCTCAATTTCTAGGTTCCCTCGCTCAATTCCTACCTTGCCCCGCTCAATTTTCAATTTGCCCACTCAATTTCATGTTTGTCCCGCTCAATTTCTAGTTTGCCCGCGAAGTGATTGAAATTGACCATGAACTAAATAAAATGGATTTTTGACCATCGACCCAATGGAATCTTGGAAAATAACTAAGTTGGTTGGCTAAATTAGCTTCTCCTACCCCAAAATCATATGCGGTAAGTTCAGTAAATCATACTAATTTAGGAGATATACTTGTTAAATAAATAGACAAAGAAATGAATTAAAAGATAGAAAAATATTTTTATATACTTATATATATATATACATTTATATAATTATGTACTATAAAAAAATATAAGGGGGAAAATGTTCTCCATGTAAAAAATAAAAATAAAAAAGAGAAAAAAGTGCAGAGCACTACAGTTATGGCTACGATTATAATCCGAAGCCATAGGGCCAGCTCTGACCCGGTCGACCCCAGCTCGTTGGCTGCCGCTTCTTCTTCTTCCTCTTTTTTTTTTTTTTTTTTTAATTCTTGTTGTAATCCCTACTGATTTTTGTGGGTCCCATTATGAGGTATGTGTTATATCCAAACCATCTATCTATTTAGCATACTCATATTAAGGCTTGAGATGAAAAATAAGAGAGATCTAGCTATCAAGTGGACCACACTGTAAAAGGTAGTGGGGAATTGAACGTCTACCACTGAAACCCTTTTAGGGGTTACACAAGTTTTGGATCATTATGAAATTTGTTTTTCCTCTTCATCTAAGCCTTTGTGACCTTATGAATAGATTGGATGGAAAATAAATGTTATGGTGGGCCCTACAAAATTTTTAACGGTGAAAATCAATTTCCCACTGTTCTTTGTGGTGTGGTCCAGTTGATCTTTGGATATGATTTCTTTTTTTTTGGATAATGCTCCGAAATGATCTCGAAATATGGATGAACGTTGTGGATATAATAAATACATAGCTGTGGGGCCATGTAACTTTGATCTCTTCTAAGCCGTTCGTACAACTCTCAGTTGGAGGAGCGTCAGCGCTCGTCTTCGCCGTGAAAAGAAGGGGTAGTTTCGTCCTCAAAGTTGCTATCCGCACGTGCTAATCTAAGTTAGTAACTTAAGTTTGTATTCCTTCGTACAAACCGCTGGATAAAAGGTTTTGTCTACAGTGGTCATTTTCTCTGATATCTTCCTTGCGGTAGGTTGTAGGAGACAGGTGGAGTTGTAAGGTTTTGCATTCGTGCATACAACTACTGTCTACCGTACACCGGGCATACAAGTGCTCAACTGAAGCCATCCAATTCATGGGACCCAATCGGGACCTGTCACAACTCAAGTTCTCCCTGAAAAGATATCCTTACCTCTTGGTTTGGTGGTTATGGAATGGAAGATGAAATGATAGAGATCAAAGGTACGAACTCAACCAACCGTCCATTGATCATAGATTAGCAATGTCCAATCAATCTAATTTTGGGAGTGTGGCCCACTATAGTAGGTCCAAGATTTGGATGTATGCCATATGTAAGGTGTCTTTGTGCATGTGCATGGATGGAAATACTCTGCTGGGATTAAATGGACATGTGTTCAGATCTATTTTAGTTTATTTTGTTGGGTTGGAATTCAGGCCCAGGCCCAGATCATTTCCCAAAACTGATGTGAGGGTGGGGCCCAGAACCCAGATGGGCCAGGTCAATTCATTGACAACCGCTGATGTGAAAGAAAATTGCTAGACACCATCCACGGATGGGGCCAGATTGCAGTGCACAAACATATGGATTGATCATATTGACAAAATTCATATAGAAAAATGTGTTGTCAGATCTGATGCCTTAAATTTTCAAGGTTGCTCGACCGGACGAGGGAGTTGCTCGACTAGTTTACACTTGCTCGACTCAAAGTCCAGCGACCTATGTTTTTTTGATGTTCGGGCTGCTCGACCAATCGAGGCCCTCCTTCAACTAGTCGAGGTTACGCAGATCCTGCGGGGACTGCGTAAATTTGAGGCGATTTCCGAATTTTTCCAAAAAAGGTGTGTAAATGGAGTTTCCTAAACTATAAATAGGTGTCCCTAGGGTTATTCTAAGGTATTCTAAGGCTTTTTAAAAGTTTTCCAAGAGTTCCTAAAAAGGTTTTAGGGTTATCAAAGGGTGTAGCAAGGGTGAGATTCGAGGTTGTTCTAATCGGGTAAGTCCTCTCTTTTGTAATTTCTATTTCATAGTGAATTTCTGTCACTTTGTGTTGTGGTTTTTTTTCCGTAAGAGTTTTCAACGTTAAATCTTTGTGTTCTCTTGTGATTGCTTGACGTTATTGGATTGCTATCTTAGATCTATATCTGTGTGATTCCGCAGCACAAATCCCCAACAAAATGATTTCGTGTTTTTAATACTGCTAGTTACACAGGATGCAAAACAATCCAATCAATCCATCTGAACTTCCCATTTGGTTCATCTCCACTTCATGGACCATCACTCAAAAAGGAAAAAGAAAAAACCAATTTAACGGTTTCTACAAATGTACGGTCAAGATTATCTATGAAAAGATGGATTAATAATCCATTGGTGGATCCAAATCGTGCATTTCTTATGGTTCAAAAAGAACCACTGTGATCAGATGATCCAAACCATCTAGTTGATGGGGCGCATACTGTAACAACCATAAATTTTGGTACATTATAAAAAAACTAAATTAAATATTTAAAGATTTTATTTTTAAATTAAAAATAAAAATAAGTCAATAGTTGAGTTGATAGCGAAATTCTTAGTTGAGAGAGAGGTTTAGGGATCGATTCTTGAAGTGGTAATAATAAATTTTTTATTAAATATCATTAAAAAAATTTCAAATTCAGGATTAGGGAGGATGTGCTCATTCTATCTTATGAGAATTTTCTTTAAAAGGGATACGGAAGGTTTCTACATTAAAAAAAAAAGGAGATAGGAAGCCTAAAGTAAAAGGAAGAGGAAATTCTAAGAAAGCTCGATCAATTAAGTTCTAATCGTTAGATCTTTTTAACTTTTTATTATGTTATTAATTTCTTCATCCACACCATCATTGTATAGGTCTGTAGAATCAATTTTAATAAAGTAATGTTTTTATGATTTTGGTCTAATTAGTAATATTTTAGGAATAAATTAAATGGATGAAATCTGATTGTGTTAAAATAGATCTGTATGGATTATATGATCCTTAAGGCCAAAATATATAAGGGCCATAATTTTTAGATCAATCTAACAATCAGATAAGCCACATTAGTCAGATTTAAAAGTGGTTAATAAAAGAATCTTAGATTTTTGCGCATGTGTTGGTATCACTTGGCGTAGAAGGTCGAGATGGGCCATCGATGTATGTGTGGTTAGATCCACACCATTTATCTAATGTGTAGAGGCAAAACATGATAATACCTCAAAAATCTGAATGATCTGACCATCCGATGGACCACCCCGATCAAGTAATTATCATTCAATTTTATAATCTTAAAAAGGAGAAAAAAAATAGAATAGAAATTTTAATTATTTGATTATTTTGGATCTGGCCACCTAGGATGTTAATCAGAGGTAGGCCCCACCATGTAATAAAAACATATGAATAATAATGTTGTTGATATAACCGATAGGATTTCTGAATTCAAACCAACATAATTACCCTGTAGATTCTACACTACCAGACTCAGGTGAGTAACCCAACTTGTCTCATAATTCATTAAAATTAAAATAAATCATTGTGATTGTTTGATTGATTTACTGGTTTGAATATTTTGATATGATAATTGTACGATAAATTTATATGTGAATATTTTAATCGAGACAACTATGCCAAATATGAAAAATATGCATTTACATATCATCCCTCATTCATTACATTGCATAATGCATGGTCGATTGTAGGAGCCCTCCCTAGAAGAAATGTCAATCCTGGTAGAGCGTTACCAGATGCAGGATATGCCCAAGCCCACTGAAAGGTGGAAGCCTACCCAACGGGTGGATGTGGGTTGACGACTTCCAACCCAAGTAGATGGATGATCACCCCATCTGATGCATTCATACCCCATTTTACATCATTGTACATGTATTTTTGTATTATTTTAATTGATATGATTATGAACCATGCTGGGTTATATCACTAAGTCTGGCCAGCTTATAATTTTTATTGATGGAAAAACCGTACATATGTGAATGAGGGTGGGCCGGTGGCTTAAAAATAGGAATATGTGATCAAGTCAGAAAGGACTTAAGGGACACGTGACCCTACTTGACTGTAACATCCCATCCAAGCGGGGCAGGGTCCTGAGGCGTCCACGTAGGACTTTTCCGCAGGACCGAACGTTTGAAACGCTCGTGGCAGGGATGCAATGAGCTAATTAATTTAGGATTAGCCCATTTGCCTGCACCGGACAGGCCATGGCAAGACCAGGTGTGGGCCGCCAAGCCAGATGACCATGTACACTGGACAACAGCCCATATATGCTGTACCGCGACGCCGAAGGGTCAGAAAAATCTAATAATTTAGGGAGACATTGAGCTCACTGGGCTTGTGGTCCATCGCGGACCGCGGACCCGGCAGACACCTAGAAGCGGGATCTGGCACCGACTTAATGCACCGCAACCATGCCAGGACCAATCTGGCGCTTGCAAATAGAACTAAGATTCTAGGTTATCCGACCATTGGATCTCTTCCATATTCACCGCGGAGGCGTAATGGATTTTCCTACGCCTGTCCGCTAACTCTGGGACCTAATCGTGGGCCGGTCACCGTCGATCACAAATCGGACCCGTGCGATCAAACCCCGGGTCCGATCGCCCCTAAATTCTGCGTGGCCCTTCATCGGGCCATGGATCACCCATCCTAAAAACTTCATAGCCTGAGGACCATCAGGATTACTCGAATCACTAAAATGGACCCCACAGGGCCGTTTAAAAATCAAAGTCTTTGATCAAACCCCATTTTCGTCTATCCGTTTATTCTCAAATTTTACGTGGACCCTAGACGGGCCATGAGGCACGTGCCCACCAAATTTGGTGGCCAAAAGAGTGTTAGGGCCGCTCCAACTTAAAAAGGGAGACCTTGTAGGCTATTTTGGGAATATGAGGGAACTTAAGGCCAAAGGGCCCAAGTATAGGGAATAAACCCTATCCCTCATAACTCCCTCTCCCATTTGCTACAACTACCAAGAGAGAAAGAGAGTAAAGGAGAGTAAAGAGGAAGAGAGAGAGGAGGAGGAGATCCAAGGTGGACCCTAGATCAAGGTGGGCCCCAAGGAAGCCAACCCTTCCAACTCCTTACCACTCTTGCAAGGAGAAAACTCTTTTCCTTAGCCTCAACAACCATCTGTGAGTTGCCTAGGTGAGTTTTTCCCCCATCCTTCTTGAAGTTCAAGTAGTAATGTGGAATTGAGTTGAAAAATCTAACATGCAATAGCTTGATTTAGGGATTCCGATCATTCTACCCGAAAGCCCTCTTTCCTAGGGCGCTTTTCGAGTCTCCATCGAGCCATAGGTGCGGACTATTATTCCTAGGTGGCCTAGCACCAATTTCAATATGAGTTTAATGATTATGATTGTCTGACTGATGCATTTAGAGAGTGTAGAGAAAACCTAGGGATTTATGCCTATTTTAATGGTGTGGAATTGTATGTTTATTTGATTTCCTCACATGATGCTATTCGTGGTTCTTACATGACTTGTTGAAACTTGATGATTACTTGTGGATGACTTGTTGGATTGCTCATGTGATTAGTGCCCTATGGTATGAATGCCCCATTTACCACATGCATAGTTGTTTCCATGAGTTATAGGAAGTGAGCAACTTCCCCACCAACACACCCTACACACCTGCACCATTACTCATAAATTGTTAGCTTGCTCATTAGGTGAATATGGATTATATGATTGAGGTATGAGAACATGACGATCTTGCCTGCTGATATTCCCGTCTGTTAATATGTTGTGGACCACCATTCAAACCATGCGGTTGCCCAGGGAAACAAGGAAAGCTAAGGTGGTCTTGTTGGTAGGACCTCCTTGGGGCTAAACCCTCAGATTTGGGCGAGTGTGTGTGGGTGGCTGTAGTTAGACTACGTGGGTTGCTTGCACCCGATGTCGTTCCGCCACACGCTTGCCTGAACTCGTGCGGTTTAGTCTACTGCCTGACCAACCACGATTGTTAACTCTGTTTGCTCACATCTGTATGGAACCTGGGACTCCCCACAACCATTATAGCCCAATGACAACCCACTTGAAATCGGCCCACAACCTCATGAGCCGGGCATGGTGGAATGGGACACTGTGTCTGAGCTGTCGGCCTACGCTGGGGTACCGCGCCTCCCCGTAGTGACCGCGAGCGATCCCTTTTCTCTTGGCACTCCTCATGTGCTTGAAGTCAGGGATGAGGAACCCGACGGGATCACGGACCGCGGGGCCTCGGCCTCACGCATTGGGGGGTCTAGGCCTCGCACCCAGATTAGGGCATTGATAGATGGGGTGTACCAGATTCTCCGATCTGCTGGATGAATGAACCTAACTAATGACTTGGCTAACACGACTGCATCGCATCACATTAGTTAGGTTGGCGACTCGGCAGTCGAGGTCGCACTGAGGGAGTGTTGGCATTGGCGATCGTTAGATGGCGTCGCACGAGGGAGTGTTGGGGCGAGGGCATCCATCATATCATCCTGCATGCATGCGCATTAACAAGACTAGACAGATGCTTATGATTGATTGCGTTTCATTAAATCCCTATTGCAATTGATGCTTGTTACAACTTAAGGCTAATAGTACCCACTGAGTTGATCACTCACTCCCACTCTGGGACGGTGTTTTAAAACACCAACCAGGCCCTTTCATAGATGCAGGTGACACAGGACTGGAGGAGCCTAGCGAGACAAGCCTGGACGAGGAGTTGGAGCTGTCGTACTTTCAGCTGATGGAGGGATCGCCGCCCGCTTGAGGAGCGGTATTGGATGGTTGGGTTATGGGCTCAGCCCCTTTCTTTTGGACATCATTTTTTTTTTTGTTGATTTGATGGGCAACGCCATGCGCGACCCATTTGTATTTTTGGACTCGTATACGTTTATGTGAGACCTCTTCATTTCAGTAGACTTTTGCGTTCATGCTTCATGTCCAGGGGACGTCAGGATGCGCAACTCAAACGGATCAAATGCGCATTAATGAATATCCGAAAATGGTGACTCTCGGAAACTCGGGAGTCGAGCGGATGCGCGACCCCCGATTTCCAGGGTGTTACATTGACAAAAGAAGAAGTTGCAGCCTTAGACTAGTCATGATATTTTTACTTTAATTATATTTAATTTTCTTAGATTGTAAATTAATTCTTTCAAGTTGTTGGACATGTTTATTTCATTTCATAAGATCCCAATTGAGAGGGTCCTTAGTTATGTTTATGATTAATTATTGGAATAAATGATCGTTTCTTAATTTTGAGATGTTGTTGAGTATGAATGGAATGTAAATCTACGGTAGAGCTAGTAGGTAAATGAATAATTGTATAATTGAATGAAATTAGTGCACTCAGTGTACGTGTCATGGGCCGAAACTCGGGTCTGAGGGTGCACACTCTGTACTCGAATTTCAGGGCGTGACAGAATGGTATCAGAGCGATGCTCATTCTAAATTTAGTGTGACCTGTAAGTTATGATTCCACATACATACATAATTGGTAGATTCCCTTTAATTAGAAATTGTACACTTAGGATTCCCTATTTAACTATTGTGTATTAGGGAAAAAAAAAACATAGAAAAAAATAATAATAAATAAATAAATGTTCCATATTCATTGATATATTTTTTTTTTTAAAAAATGAATGTATAAAACAATGTTAGGATGTTTTCCTATATTGTAATTTAATATTATTTGAACCGTAAAATTTTATTAAAAACATTAAATTTCCCAAAATCCTGCTATACAGAAATGGACAACAGTAGTCACTCTAATTATAAAAAATCGTAACTAAAAAAAAAATATAATTCTAATGATGGTGATTCAAAAAAAAAAAAACTTAATTGTAGGTTGTAAAGTTTGGATTAAATTTTATTATAAAGAAAAAAAAATCCAGGTTCCCTGCACTCAAATTGAATGTGTTTTACATTGAAATGAGTTATTTTGAATAAAATATAAATTTTAAAGATATTTAGTCGACAAGTTGCGTTGGACAGCATGAATCATCCACAACTTGTAAAATTCATCACTATAAAAGTATAACTCCGATCGATGCGATTCAAAATCCTGATCGATGATAGACAAGTCTAAATTAAAATAAAAATAATTAGAAAATCGAAATCAGATGATCATTATACTAATTTAGGGACTTAGTGTAGACTTGTCAAAAATTCGTCAAATTTTGGATAGGTCATACTACGGGAATTTTAGAAATTCATGTGAATTGCTGACTAAGCTAAAATTTTATAAAAGGACTGTATACTTGTCATGGAATCCCAAAATAAATAAATAATTAATTAATTAAAATAAAAATAAAATAAAATTTGAATATAATTTGATGTTCCTAAGTATTTAAATAGTGATTATGACCACATCCATTAAAAAGAAATTAAATCTGCCAAAAAAAAAAAAAAACTAAGTTCCTATTAATTTTTGCTGAACGTAGAAATAAGAATTTAGATTCTTTATACATTTATTTAAATATAATTTAGATTAGGATGGATTAATATAATGAAAATGAATTTTAAAGATATTTTAATTCACAAAATTCTGCTGGACAACAATGGGCAGCAAGAATTACCCAACTTATAAAATTCATAACTATAAAAGTACTATTCCGATTGAGGTGATTCAAAAGCCTGATCGAAGATAGACAAGTCTATATTAAGATAAAAATAATAATAAAATTTGAATCTTATAGTAAATATATTGATCCAGTGAATTAGTACGGGCTAGTCATAAATTATCAAATTCTGGACAGGACTGACTGCAGGAATTCTAAAAATTTTTACAGTTGGAATTTTTAACTAAGATTTTACAAAGACAATAAACTTATAATAAGATCTCCATATAAATTTTTAACCTAATCTAAAATTTTATAGTATAATAAAATGTAATATAAACAACAGTCATCAAACTGAAAATCAATTTGTCCATACTGACTTTCTATAGATTTGAATTAATAGAATTTTTCATTTTGATAATTACCTTTGGTTAAATAAATATTTTTTATTTGAAGTACTTCATTTAAAGAAAAAAAATATATTAAGTATTAAAAAAAACATAATCTCTACTAAATTTTAAAAATTCTTTCTTATAGGATCATAAGTCCATATTTGGTGGAAAAAAATATTTTAAGAAAAAAAAAAGAAAATAAATAAATAAATAAATAAATATCAAACTCACTATAATTTTTTTCAACTATAGGACAATGTCTTCCCTAAATTTTAAGGTATGGTTAAATTATTTTTAATTTTCTAATAAATTTCAACATTATAGAGTGAAAATCTAGACCATTTTAGTATCCCTAATCAAACCAGATAAAATTATCGTTCAAAATAATTCCTGAATATTTTTTTTAGTCATATAAATACCCCTAGACAACTCTATAAAATTTTATGATGATTCGAATTGTAAAGAAATTATAAACATTTAAGCACTAGGCTGTAAACAATAGAAACGACTGTTGGACAGCAAGATTTTTCACCCTTAGCAGCGATAAAAAACCTAGAAAAAGTAATAATTTTAATATGAATTTTTTTCTTTTTTTATCATATAGTTAATGACATTTTTTTCAAATTTCAAGTCATTTTGACTTTTGATTCGAATGTTAAAATTCTGAAAATAACATTGTGTCTGTGAGTCCAAATTTAAAATATTTCGTTGGTTATTTGAGTAATGCAATACATAAGATCATTGATTGTTATGGTATCTGAAACTTAGAAACCCAACCTAAGAGCTCATAATATTAAAAAGAAAAAAAATTGCTCCTTATATTTTGTTAAATAATAAAAATCACCTGATTTGAGAAACTCATAACTAATTAAGTACGAGTCCAATTAAGGTGATTCAAAGGCTACATCGTAGATTAATAAATCGAGTTCAAAAGAAAATAATTAAGAAAATAAAATTTTAATTTTTTTTTAAAAACTAAATTTTATTTTTAACTGGAAAAAAAATGTTTATTTCTAGACAACCCTCGCTATCTGAATTTTTGAATCTTCTATAAACCATAGTTTTTGACAAAATTTTACATATTTATAAATTCACTATTTCAAAAACTAAAAGACCAATCCGGTGTATAAAACCATCCATAATATAAGTGTGATCAATGCCACTAAAAACAAAAAAAATAAAAAAAAAATAAAATTGAAATGTTAGTTTCTAAATATCGAAGACGAGATTTTATTTTAAGGGGGGTAGAATGTAACAACCCTAAATTTTGGTACATTATAAAAAAACTAAATTAAATATTTAAAGATTTTATTTTTAAATAAAAAATAAAAACAAGTCAATAGTTGAGTTGGTAGCGAAATTCTTAGTTGAGAGAGAGGTTTAGGGATCGATTCTTGAATTGGTAATAATAAATTTTTTTATTAAATATCGTAAAAAAAATTTCAAATTCAGGATAAGGGAGGATGTGCTCATCCTATGAGAATTTTCTCTAAAAGGGATACGGAAAGTTTCTGCATTAAAAAAAAGGAGATATGAAAAAAGTTTCTGCATTAAAAAAAAGGAGATATGAAGCCTAAAGTAAATAGAAAAGGAAATTCTAAGAAGGCTCGATCAGGTAAGTTCTAATTGTTAGATCTTTTTAACTTTTTATTATGTTGTTAATTTCTTTTTGATCTATACAATGGATGCCGTGGATCATCCACACCATCATTGTATAGGTGTGTAGAGTCAATTTTAATAAAGTGATGTTTTTATGATTTTGGTCTAATTAGTAATATTTTAGAAATAAATTAAATGGATGAAATCTGATTGTGCTAAGATAGATCTGTACGGATCATATGATCCTTAAGGCCAAAATATAGAAGGGCCATAATTTTTAGATCAATCAACAATTAGATAGGCCACATTAGTCAGATCTAAAAGTGGTTAATAAATGAATCTTAGATTTTTGCGCAAGTGTTGGTATCACTTGGCGTAGAAGGTCGAGATAGGCCATCGGTATATGTGTGGTTAGATCCACACCATCTATCTAATGTGTAGAGGCAAAACATGATAATACCTCAAGAATCTGAATGATCTGACCATCCGATGGATCACCCAGATCAAATAATTATCATTCAATTTTATAATCTTAAAAAAGAGAAAAAAAATAGAATAGAAATTTTAATTATTTGATTATTTTGGATCTGACCACCTAGGATGTTAATCAGAGGTAGGCCCCACCATGTAATAAAAATATATGAATAATAATGTTGTTGATATAACTGATAGGATTTTCGAATTCAAACCAACATAATTACCCTGTGGATTCTACACTACTAGACTCAGGTGAGTAACCCAACTTGTCTCATAATTCATTAAAATTAAAATAAATCATTGTGATTGTTTGATTGATTTACTGGTTTGAATATTTTGATATGATAATTGTACGATAAATTTATATGTGAATATTTTAATCGAGACAACTATGCTAAATATGAAAAATATGCATTTACATATCATCCCTAATTCATTGCATTGCATAATGCATGGTCTATTTTAGGAGCCCTCCCTAGAAGAAATGTCATCCTGGTAGAGCGTTACCAGATGCAGGATATGTCCAAGCCTACCAAAAGGTGGAAGCTTACCCAACGGGTAGATGCGGGTTGACGACTTCCAACCCAAGTAGATGGACGATCACCCCATCTGATGCATTCATACCACATTTTACATCATTGTACATGTATTTTTGTATTATTTTAATTGATATGATTATGAACCATGCTGGGTTATATCACTAAGCCTGGCCAGCTTATAATTTTTATTGATGGAAAAACCATACAGATGTGAATGAGGGTGGGCCGGTGGCTCAAAAATAGGAATATGTGATCAAGTCAGAAAGGACTTAAGGGACACGTGACCCTACTTGACAAAAGAAGAAGTTGCAGCCTTAGACTAGTCATGATATTTTTACTTTAATTATATTTAATTTTCTTAAATTGTAAATTAATTCTTTCAAGTTGTTGGACATGTTTATTTCATTTCATAAGATCCCAATTGAGAGGGTCCTTAGTTATGTTTATGATTAATTATTGGAATAAATGATCGTTTTTTAATTTTGAGATGTTGTTGAGTATGAATGGAATGTAAATCTACGGTAGAGCTAGTAGGTAAATGAATAATTGTATAATTGAATGAAATTAGTGCACTCAGTGTACGTGTCATGGGCCGAAACTCGGGTCTGAGGGTACACACTCTGTACTCGAATTTCGGGGCGTGACACATACCACTTTGATAAGATGATCCAAATCATCTAAAATGAGGTAGATAAAAAATGTCAGGTGAACTGCACCACTATTGAACGTCCACTATTAAAATTTTCCTATGGCCCACTGTAATGACAAACTATTGATAAGGTCACACAGACCTAGATGAAGGGAACTCCAAAACTTCTGTGTCCTCCAAAAGTTTTCAACAGTAAGCCTTCAATCTCCAGTATTTCCTATGGTGTGGTCCATGGTCCACCTGAGATTTGTTTCCGCCTCATTTTTGGGCTCATGCCCTAAAATGGGCTGGCAAAATAGATGGATAGCTTGATAAAACATATACATCATGGTGGGGTCCACAACGCTTAGTTATGCAAATGCCATGCCCATAGCGGGACCACCGGTAAATAGGGAACGAACTCTAAATCAGATTGATTGGACCATCTCAACCTTTGATTGTTGGATCTTCGTCCATGAAATTCCAACATTTTACTACTTTTCATGTTAATGGTCCATTAGATATCCACCAATCACCTAATTAGGATATCGATTTCAATCTAAGTTTCAGATTTTCACCCATCTAAAATGGGTCCCACCATCTGAATGGTTCAAGTCAAGAAACACATGTGCCACATGTACATTTTTTTAGTGCATGCCTATGAAACATTACATTGCAAAGTTTCCCAACAAATTACCCATATTTTCAAGTCTTCTTCTAAATTCATAAGAAAATTTTCATCCTACTCATTTTTCAATCTCATCTGGACCGTTGGATTCATGGGCCATGTACCACAAACTGCAACAATTTCGAGGGCCTACTAATATATGTAATTTCAGCCGTTGATAAACTCTAGTATAGAATATTTGTGAAAAGAACTAGCAAGTTGGTGGATCATACCACTAATGATATAACATGATAGATAATTCGTTGATTTCACCGACTAAATCATCCGACGACAACGAACAAATGCAATAAGATGTTTGGTGGGCCGTCGATCTAATCTTGATGATTTTAGCAAAACCTAAGCCAAACATAAACATAGATCCCATGAAAATGAAAGATGATGGTTGAAGGGTTGCTATCATATATGCACTCTATTCAGGTTCAAGCCAAGAGACAGCTAAATCCAAGCACAATCTTTTCATAATACCTCTTCTTAAGGGCTTAAACAGTATACACACGTGTGGATCCTTCAATTCTCACACACGTGTGTGGATGAATGTTGCTGGGTCACATCTGGGGGCTGGTTATAACCATCAGAAATCCGTATTATAATCTATTTAATTTAAGGGTTTAGTTTAAGTGTAATTGACGGTTGGTGTTAAATCATAGTAGGAAAACCATTATTGGCCGTTGGATCATGGGATTATTAGTAAGAGTATGATTAATGGTTTCAAGACTCAAAGAGAAATCTAGGGCTCTCAATGGGTCGGATCTAGATGGAATCCAGTTGGATCCGGCTCTAAGTTTGAAAATCTGTAGCCAAATTTGAATTTGACTTGAGCTAAAAGGTGATATCCATATTTATATCCGATCCACTTATAAATAGCTAAATATATTTTCAATCCAAAAATCCATGTAGCTATCAAATTCGAGTCAAATCTGGTTTGAATCCACCACGTTATAAATCTAAAAAATATATAAGATGATATATTTAATTTAATAACAAAATGACACAATTTGTATATTTTTAATTTAAATCATGCAAGAGTATTGAAATCTAAAGAGCAGAAGACGGCAATAGTAGGGATCCGATCGGATCTCACTACTAGATCCGAATCCGACACGAATATGATCTGATCCATTTAATTAATCAAATCTATTTTAAGATCTAACTCCACATTACACAAATTTAGAGTTAATCGGATTTCGTATCTGACCCGCACCATTAAAAGCCCTAGAGAAATCCAATCTGACTCGTCCAAGTCGACTCAAACTCAATAAGACCCAATCTGGTTGAGCCATCGATTTGTTTTAAAATATTGTTAATGTGTGACAGGCATGAATATTTTGACAATCGCAAGGTGGGTGGACTTCAAGATAGAGAGTGGACCTAGGTTGGGAATTATGTTTATAGTTCTGCCAAATGGGACACTTGATTCCGTAATCCAGACCGTTGGTCTGTTGAGTCGAAATGTGGATTGAGCGTGCCATGAATATCTCTAGGATTGGAAGATCCCAGCCACCAATGTTAGGACTCCTTTTAGTTGAATATAGACCGTTGTTGTATTTTTTTTCTTAAACGTTTATCTGTAGGCTATCAGGTAGATTTTTGAGTCATGGTCCATCTACCGTAAGAAACAACAGGATACTGATCATCTAGATTCCAAATCATGGGCCCCACTAGGGATAATTGAAAATCCATGTACATTGTGCAGTGATGTGGCCCACCTATCATTTAATTTCTTGAAAATCGGTGTATATTTTGCAATAATGTGGCCCACCTATCATGTAATTCTTGAAAACCCATGTATATTGTAGAATGATGTGGCCGACATATCATGTAATTTCTGGGAATCCAATGTATGTTGTGCAACGAGGTGACCCACCTGTCATGTAATTTCTTTGAAAATCCATGTATATTGTACAATGATGTGGCCCAGCTATCATCTAATTTTATGGAAACCCATGCATAAATTGCAATGATGTGGCCCACCTATCATGTTATTTCATGGAAACCCAGCTATGATGTGGCCCACCTATCATGTAATTTCATGGAAACCCAGCTATGATCTGGCCCACCTATCATGTAATTTCTGGGAAACCCATGTATGTTGGGCAATGATGTGGCCTGCCTATCATGCAATTCCTCACTAACGATTTCTAATTATGTCGTCATGGAATTCCCTTCCCCACAGAAGAAGCAAAATGTTAAAAATGAAATGAAATGAAATAATTTCAATCATGAATGAAAAAATTTCATTCATGGTTTTAAAAATCGAAGCTTCTCAGATCTTTTCATGCATGTATTGGGTTATTTGATACAAATCAGTGGCATTCTTGGATATATCTGGGGCCCACTGCCCATGTGGACCAATCAAAGTGAGTGTAGTTTTCTCGTATACGTTCTGCATGGGTGAGCCTAATTGACCATATTTGATAGGGTGTTTCTCTAAGTAAAAGTTAATTTAATTTAATTTATTATTTATTTATTTTTTAGGTTTTTGACTTTTCTATTTCTCTTTCTCATGGCCGACATTAAAGGAGACCTCAGGTGATGAATCACCCATATTAAATAGGCCTATATAATGGATGGTCCATATCCAAGGTCAGTTCTTAATGATAAATAGGCCACATCGAAAATGAATGGGTATGATGGACAGCCTACTTCAAAGGTGGTGCCCATACAATGGATGGTCCACATCAAAGGTGAGCTCCACATGATGGGCAATGGATATTGAGTTGGGCCCCACATGATAGATGGTCTACCTCAAAAGTTGGCCCCTAATGATAAACGACCCACATCCAAAGCAAGCCTCACATGATAGGCAACTCACATTGGAGGTGAGCCTCACATGATAGGCAACTCACATTGAAGGTGAGCCTTGATGGACGACCAACATCCAAGGCAAGCCTCACATGATAGGCAACTCACATTGAAGGTGAGCCCCACATGATGGACGGTCCACATCAAAGGTGGACCCTAATGATGACCCATATCCAAGGCAGGCCCTACATGAACGACAACTCACATTGAATGTGAGGCCCGCATGATGGACGGTCCACATCAAAAGTGTGTCACATGATGGGTGGTGGATATTGAAAGTGAGCCTCGCAAGATGAAAAATAACATTGATAGTGGGCCCCATTTGATGGATGACAAGCATTAAAGGTGAGCCCTATATAATGGACGGTGCACATTAAGGGTACGTGCTTAATGATGGATGACCCATATCCAAAGTGCACCCCGCATGATGGATGACTCACATCAAACTTGAGACACACAATGAATACTCCACATCAAAAATTGGCCCCCACATGATGAAAGGTGAATGCGAGGGGAACAAAATAGCCTTGAATGGTAAATACTTATGATGTTGGAAATCAAACATACTTTTCTACATTTCCGTTATTAAGTATGTTGTTTACCAAACATATTTTCCTCAAGTGAAAATCCAAATAAGTTACTTGTTGCAGAAGTACCTTACCTAAAGAAACTTACACCCTAACACCCCCTAAAAGTCCCAACCTATAATATTTGAGCTTATTTAAAGAAACTTACATCCCAACGCCTCCTAAAATTCTCAACTTATGAAAAGTCCAACGTATGATATTTGAGCTTGTTTAAAGAAATTTACATCCCAACGCCCCCCAACCTATGATATCCATTTATGTTTGCACATAGTTAGACAGTCAAGAGCTAAACAGAAACACCAAAAATTCAAAGAATAAAAAGTTTTTATTTTTACAACCCCAACCAATGACCTTAGTGTTGACACTCTTTTGAATATACCATTAAGTGAAAAGTTTGAATTTAATACAATTTGGACTAAAAAATTGGCTTTTATATATATATATATATAATAAATTAAAAAACTTTAATTAAAAGAATTAGAATATCTATGGGGCTGTTTGTAGGGCCATCAATGGGCCGGGCTAGAGTTGGGAGTTGGGATGGAGTATCAAGCCTAAGGGCCAGGCCAGGGCCTAAATACAAGGGCTTAAGCTGAATATAGATTTTACCGTCTTCAGTGGAGAAGTGGAACTATCAAAATGACATTTATAATTTCGGTCACTTGAGAGTTATATTTATTAGTACACATGAGTGACATGTTTCATTGTAATATGTGTCCAACTGTTTAAGTCCAAAAATTCCACATATGCATATAATATTATCAGTCTTTAGATACCAAAAATGTAGTAGAATACCAAATATACATGTGAATATGCATAAGTACAACAAATAAATGACAACAGCTAATTAAGAATAACATGAGTAGGACCAACTAGCCTTAACAACATGCCATGGATTACTAATAGTAACATGGCTCTGTCCAAATCTCTCCTTACTTGAGACGGTAGGGATGCATGTAGTTGTGTGAGTGATGAGGGTTCAATTCCTGGCAAACCTTACCACCCTATAGGCTATAGGTATTCAAGGTTACTCAAAAATAAAACCTTTCTTTTCAAGTGATCTTCCTCTAAATTAAGTCATCTGCGTTATAAAAATTACACCTTCTACTCAATTTTAATAATGAGTGACAACCACTAATTTTATCTTTTTTATTACTACCAAATGTTTTTCTAATGAAATTGTTTTATTAAAAACAGCTTATTTTATTCAATTTATCAATAGGATTTTTTTTTTTTTGCTTATCCTCTGAGAGAGAAATTTTCTTTTGACAACCTTGGGAAACCTTTTAAAACTCATCCCACATGATGCGTGCACAACATCCAATCCATCCACCAGACGCATCACCTCAAGAAACTCCTAGGGTGTAAAAATTAGCCGGATCAAAGGATCCAGTAGCCTACAGCTAAGCGGGACTTGGGTGTGGACCAAGACAAGACAAGTCGGTCGAGTCGCTAGTCTTTTAAACCATGGCCCAGATACAAGCATGGAGCCCAAGGCCATCCATTCAAGCGATTTCAACGTGCATTATACTTTATACATACATTATTATTTAGTGGCATGGCCCAACCACACCCATTGGACCACTGAAATGAACCAAGCCCGGCCCGAGCACTACCCAGGCTTCAGCTTTTAGATCCAACTCGACCCAATGGGGTAGGAACCTAAGGCCCAATCCCAACTACCAATTCACACACTTTTCACGTTGTTTAGGCTAAGACTCGTCTGAGTCGACTCAGTCTGGGTCAAGTTCGTTCCAGTTCGGCCCCACTTAATCAGTATTTGAAAAGATGGGTGACTCGGCCGAGTCAGCCTCCACTCGTAAGGAGTCATTTTGTCCAGAGTTGCTTGTCCAATTTTTTGGGTGCATCTGAAATTGAGATGGTGTAGATTAGGTGTTACCCTTACCGTGGGGCCCACCTTGATGATTTATTATATATCCACGCCGTCCATCAGTTTTTACATCCCATTTAAGTACTCAATACAAAAAATTAAGCAGATAGAATTCTTCGGTGGACCACACCACAGGAAAAAGTGGTTTTTGAACGCCTACCATTAAAAACTTCCTATGGCCCACCATAATTTTATTTTCAATCCAACCCGTTGATAAGTTCAAACATACGTGGATGGAGGGAAAATACAAAGATCAGAATGATCCAATACTTTTGAGAGCCGCAAAACGTTTTTAATGGTGATTTACAACTGTTTCCAATGGTGTTTTCCACTTGAGATTTCGATATACTTAATGTTTTTAATAACATTCTAAAATGATCTGGAAAAACAGATGGACGGCGTGGATATACAAAAAAAATCAATAAGGTAGGCCCCACACGGTAACGGTGGTGTTACCCGGAAAACACCTAATCCGCCCCCGGTTTAATCTCTGTCAACACAGCTGACAATGACACGCAGGAAAAACTCTCGCTCTGTTTTCATGAAAATCATTTGGGGTGCACACGCCACTCCGTGCCACATGTGCGAGATCCATGCCGTCCACAAGACATCCCATCATGAGCTCATGCATTCCTTAAAAAATCAGGTCCGTTAGATAAATACGTAATTCAGATTTACCGACCAATCTGAGCGTAGATACAGGTCCCGACAGATGCTCATGCCACGTGTCGCGCATGCACAAGAAAAACTCATTAAACCCAGTTTTAGGGTGACACCGAAACACACCTTTATTGTACAAAAAAAATATCACTGATTGCATCTAAACTAATAAAGCTACAACAAGGTGCATCATAGAGAGGCACACCCAAAATGATAGACTCGCAAAATCCATCTGTTAAAGCTAAGCATGCATGCTACCACCCATTCAATTCAAAACCGTTATGATGTTTGGTGGGCCACACCTGTCTCCTCGGACGGTTTAAAAGCTTGGGCTGGCATGTGCTTCGCAACTTGAGTGGGAACCACGTGAGGCGTTCTTTACAGGTCACGTGATAGTGGGGTCCACCAAACGGCAGCTATAATATATTTATCACCAGATCAGACCAGATGGGGTCAAAATGTATCTTAAGGAATGGGATAGAAAAGGACGTTACACCTAATAGCCGGTGTACTCACTTTAGCCAAACGATCCAAAGTGCTGTCCTCATGTCTCTAGAAATTATGGGGTTATCTGATATTCTCATCATCGTTGATTAGCAAGAAGAATATATGGCTTTTTGAAAATGTCTAACTTTAGGAATTCCGAACTATTTGTTTAATCGATACAAATTGTGATCCAGATCTCATAGATATTTCGAATCGAGCCAACGAAGCCAGTCAGGTTTAATGATGAAATTTAAACTTGTGCCAAAGTGGGCTACATCTATTGCCCTAATCTTATCATTACATGAGCCACCATTTTAATGGTTAATAAATACTTGTTAGCGATTCCCTCCACCTATACTTAATTAGAATAATTGGATTTAGGGTCATGTTTCAATGATCTAAAATTGACATGTAGAATTTGGTGGGGAGGAGGATATCTTAAAAACACACACATACACATGTGAAAATGGTACCCAGAGGTGGACTTCGTAAGAACTTACCATGGGATGTGGATTGCGTCCTGCCTCTGGTCAGACAGTCATCTGTTGTAAGTGTTTTATCCACGCCGTTCAACACTTTTATCAAATCATTTTAATGTATGGTCCTAAAAATAAAGCAAGTCCGCAGCTCTAGTAGACCACACCAAAGGAATCTACGGTGATAATGACACCCATAGTCAAAACCTTTCTAAGGGCCACCGTGATGTTTTTTATTCCTATCCAACGTATTCATACAGTAATGTAGACGTGTATGAAGTGAAAACAAAAATATCAGGTTGATCGGAAACTTCTCTAGCTCCCAAGAAGTTTTTAATGGTGGCGTTCAATCCCCATTTTATGGTCCTTTTAAGCCCTGGACCTGCCTCGTTTTTTGAATCATACCTTAAATGATCTTATAAAAACGATAAACGGCTTCGATAAAACACTTAAATCAAGGTGGCGCCACAAATCCCTGCCCGGACGGATTACCGTCCAGCGGGGTAGGACGCAATCCGCGTCCCTTACCATGGGGTCAAGACTCTTTAGGCCCCACCATGATCTAAGTTGGAAAATCCACACTGCATTTGATGGTTCCCCTCGTAACATATCCCAAAATTTGGTTGTCTTCATAACTCAGCTTGAGTCATACCATCTGAAATCATGTGAAATTGTGCCTATAACACCTAAAACCACTTGATGAGGCCCACTTGAGTTTTTAAACAACTTGAAATTATGACTAAAAGACCTAAAAACCACTTGATGGGGCCACTTGAGTTTTTGAACCATGTGAAATGGTGCGTAGAATGCTTGAAAACACTTGATAAGGCCACTTGAGTTTTTGATAGAGCTGAAACTTAGCGTGACCCCTCATCCATGTGAGTGACATACAATGGATGAATGGATGTCTGAACCACATCTTATTGGGGTTCTATAAACAATTGTGAAGGTTTTAATGAGCGGGCATCCACTCTCACCTATTGTTTGTGGTTTGGCCTACCTAATCAATTGATTGGCCTGATTTTTAGCCCCACGGCCCACCACAAGGGTGCATCTGATTAATGGAGTGGATGTCCAACAAACATTACAATGGAGGCCACAAAGCTCAACTGATTGAGAAGCTTCCCACGTGGCCCACCTCATAGGACCTTCATATAAATAGACACACCCACCTATTAATAATCTTTGATTGCTTGACTGATTTCCTGGCCGGTCCTGGCCGAACCCAACAAGTTGCAGCAAAGGCTAGGGCCAAGGCCAAGTCCATGGGGGAGCCAGGGTCATGGCTGAAGGTTAGGGCCAAGTATAAGGATAACAGTTAACTGAGCCCATTAAGGTGGTGCAGTGGCTTAGTAGGCTCAGTTAACTGTTATACTCGTACAACTGGTCGTAGCCCTAGCTAACCCATTACGGATAGGGTTAGGGCTAAGGCCGATCTATGGTCATGGTTGAAGGAGTTAGGGCTAGACTAGGGCTGACCACCTTCCAGTCTTAACCTAGCCATTTCCATTCCTACTAGAAACAGGGTTGGCAATGTGATGGGTGGCTTGCAGGCCCGTCTGGGTTTAGACCTAAGGTCCATGGTCTCTCCAGGCCCAAGGGATGAGCTAAATCATTTTATTGGCAATTTATTTTGGTTCCAGCCGAGTCGCAACTCACCCAAGTTGGGGTGAATAGGGGCATTCACTTGTGATACCAACCCAATCGGGTTCTAATGAGTCCAAGTTGACTTGTACAGGTCTGGTATGACCCAGACTGAGTCGGCAATTAGGGGTGTACATCGAGTCGAGCTGGCCTCTGCTTGGCCACTGGCTGACCTCAGCTCGAACTCGGCTCGGCTCGGTTCAGTCAGCAGCTTGGGCCGACTTTGAGTCAAGATCGAGCCGAGTTCGCCATTGAGGCATTTCCACAAACACCTGAACTGCACCTTCAAAACCATGTATATGTGAAATAGAAGCAATGGTTTTACAGGCATTTTATCAAACACCTTGTAAGCAACATAAAAACTAAGAAAAACCAAGAAAAAAAAGAGCATTTGTTTTATGTACATGCCTTCCTTGCCACCGGCCACACTACGTCGAGTCATTTTATCAAACACTTACGCAACATCAATGGCAAAGTGACGAGTCACCAAACTGGTTCGATCCGAGTTCGATTCGAGCCGAGTCGAGTCGAGCTAGGCCTGCTCAAACTCATTTTCGAGCTAAAAAAAATCAGCTTAACTCACTTGAACTCAACTTCGAACCAAGTTGAATCGAGCTTTTTTGAGTCGAGTCGAGTGAGCTAACCGAGCTAGCTCAGTTCCTGTACACCCCTCTCGGCAATCCATAATCCCATTAGTGTTAAACAAGTTGGGCTGAACCTGGCTGTCTTGTTGGGCCCTGTAGGTTGTCAAGCCCATGAGGCCCCAATCAGGTCTTGGGCTTCAAATATCAGACGAGGGGGCTACCAACACAAGGAGGCCCACTTGTATTGCAACATTTCTCCTATTACTTCAATGCTTAAATATCGTGAGTATAGTCGAAATGGATCGTCCAATTTAGCAAACCACTAACTTGATGGTTAGGATCATACGATCAAAGTGACATGTGAAGGATGAGCAATCAAAGGTGGACCCCACATGATGGACGGTCCAAATCAATTCTTGTGCCTTTCTATCAAATTTAATATGAACCGTCGATTATTTTTGCTTTCAGTCGTCCATTAAATCTTGAAAAGTGGGGTAGCTTAACATACAACTTTTATGTTTTCTACTTATGTGACACTTCATCGGAGCCATGAAAACGGTGGAGCATATCATGTACATCACCTCGAACTAAAATGGGAGCGATGTGGGCCACACACACTTCCAGTAAGATCACCGTCTATAAATTGATTTCAACGGTGTAGCCCCCCGGACTAATGGACCATCCTGATTTTCAACCCACGTGATCTTTATAATGCGGTCCACATTTTACACGGCTTGGATGTTATACACAAGTAACATGTTAATAGAAAATAAAAACGCTGTGTTAAGGTAACGTGCATACAACGTCATTTCTCTACATTTTGGCAGACCGTCCATCTAAATAGTGGTTTCAGTTTGGACGGTTTAACTTGAGTTAATTTATGCACACGTGTTATGTGCACAGGATGTTCATCTGGTGGGTCCCCGTGTATGACCCATAGCCCAAAATTGCACCGATCGGATCATAGCCCGTTAAATGATAACCGTTCACCACTTGGTGATGGCCCAGAAATCTCTCCGCTCGGGAGATGTCCAACCTTAGGTCTTAGGCCTTTGTTTGGTTTAACGTGGCGTGTTTCTGGTTTTCTTCCAACCATCGATTTTTGGATGTCAGATCTAAGAGTAGGATCTTCCAGTATGAGATATCTTCAAGAATTCCTTCATCGTTGGTGGGTCCCATGAGATGAGCGGTCTCGATCACTGGAAGATGGTCCCCATAGGCAGTCACAGTACCATTCGGAGATGACACCAGGAACCACAGGACGCGGATTGGGTACTGCCCCTGCCTGTCCCGAGGTCGACACAGGCTGGGACTTTGAGGGGCCCACTGTGATGTATGGGTTTATCCACACCGTCCATCTATTTTTTCATATAAATTTAAAATATAATCCAAAAAATAGTCAGATCAAAGGCATGAATGGACCGCGCAGTGGGGGAATAAACGTCCACCATTAAAAACTGTTTGAGAATCGCGGAAGTTTTAGAACAGGCTGATATTTATTTATATTTTGGCTTCATCCAGGTCCATATGACCTTGTGAACAGGTTGGATGGAATATAAACATGATGTGGGCCCCAGGAAGGTTTCAACGGTGAAAATCATTACCACCGCTGCTTCTTGTGGTGTGATCCACTTGGGCCCTCAATCTACCTCATTTTTGTTCCCACAACCTAAATTGATATTAAAAACTGGATGGACGGTGTGGATATGTCCATTCATCACGGTTCCCTGCCTGTGCCGAGCTCGGGAGTATTACCTAATCCACGCCCCTCTGTCCATCCGCACGCAAGCACACATGCTAATATGGCACAAGTGTGCGAGATCTGAGCTCTCCATCACGTACACCCATTTATATCTCTCCGTACGGATCCATAAAACGAGTCACCCCGACTCAAGCGAGTTGGGTTGATTCAGCCCCAACTCTGATGAGTTCGACTCAGGACCGAATGAGTCAGTCCGAGTCACTGAGTCTCTCAACCATTTAAATATCAGTCGATTTTAATCCTTGCGGAGATACAGCATGTATCGCAACTAGGGCTGAAAGTCAGGCCGGTCAGGTTGGTGCTCAACCCTAGTTCAACCTAAGGTTCCTATACCTCAAACCAATTTTGGGTTAGGAATTCTCAACCCAAGCCTAACCCAAGCGGGCTTGGTAACATTGGTTGGGCAGATGCATGCTAATATTTTTGTTATTACAGAGTCTATTGTATTTTTAATACTCGTCTTATTTTTTGTACTTATGATTTTATTAATTATATATCAGTTATTTATCATAAATAATTTTAATTTTTATAAACAAACTAACTAAAATATAAGACAACTACTCATTTAAAAGTCCTATTGCGTAGCAAACAATCTATTTGCAAGAGAGAAATATGGCTTATCTTATTAGCTTAGAGTCATCAGAAATGACATGGACCAATTATACCCGACGACACTGAAATTTCCAGCGCCTTCAATACCACACTCAATCATAAGTTATAAATAACTTATATATTGATCGAGTTCACGTTGGATCGGGCAACTGAAGACTTTAACCCCAGCCCAACCCAAGTTGGGTCGGTGTTTGTATAGCCCAAGCCCGACACCGAACCCGCCTGACTTTCAGCCCTAATCGCAATTCAAAGTTACATGAAGTACATCTGGTCGAATCAACTCAGGAGCTGAGTTCAAGAAACCTTCGAACCATGGGATGCTCGGATCGGTAGAGCTCGTTCGGTTTCAACACCTCCACGATCTGACCATTGATCAGCAAGCATGCAACGTCAGCGATCCTTTGTATTTGCTTGATGCTGTGAGAGACGATGATTGTCGTAGTCGGCTTCGGACTCATCTTCAGCTTCATGATCACGTCCTCGATGTTCTGAGTCGAGATCGGATCGAGTGCACTAGTTGGTTCGTCCAAGAGCAACACCTTAACATGATCACGAAAATAATTGTATATGTAAGCACATCTCTTTCTCTAAAAAGTGATGTGGACCATTGATTTAGTGGGCCACCACGCGGATTGTCCACATCATTAAATTTAAAGTGATTAAATGATCCCAACCTCCCAACCGTTTGATCAGACCATTCCTCAATTTTGGATGAAACGATGGCTAGTTGGTTACATGTTGTTCCGGGTTGATTTTTTGGGGAATGATCACATGCGTTCAAGCTGTGTGGGGTCCACCCAGGACGTGAATATGGAATCTAAACCGTGCATTTTGTGTGCCTCCTCATGGGCATCATACATCCCAAGAATCATCCCTATTGATAACTCACATGGGACACAAGCCTAAAATCGTTATATTCACTTGTTGTGGCCCACCTAAGTCTTGGAATGGCCTAAGTTTTGGTGTGTCCATTCATCCTGGTGGGCTGCACCTGATGAATGGGTTGGATAGCGTATGCATAACACAGCAGACCACATTATTGCATCTGGTCGCTTCTATTTCTCAATGTTCCCCATCGTTCTCTTTGGTGTGGCCCATCCGAATTATGGATAGGATTGGATTTCGGGATCTGGGTCTAACAATGGTGTCGCATCTAATGGACAGGTTGGCACTCAGGCATCACGCTGGGCCCCGCACCATATGTTTGAACGGATGTGATCAGTCACCTTTTTAGGCTATGAGCCATCCACTTGATTGCCAATCAAAATCAATGGTCCTGGACACTTGAAACAAGTGCCACGTGTACAGCGGAATGTATTGTACCATTGTAGCAATTTTGTGAATATCTAGATCACTTACCTCAGGCTCGTTAGCCAAGGTCCTGGCCAATGCAACTCTTTGGGCCTGGCCCACCGAGAGCTCGGTGCTATTTTTGGCGGCGAACGAGTGGTCGAGATCCGCCAAGGCCAGCAGCTTGGACACGTCGGTATCTGTTAGCCTCTTCCCTTGCAGATGCGGTCCGTACTGGACATTGTCCGCGACCGTTCCTGTGGAAGCGCATAACATGAGTATGTTCCTTAGATTGTCACCATAAATACTAATGGTGGGGCCCATTTCTCAGTAATCAGAACCGTTAAGATAATAGGCGCCCACTTTGATGGTCCATGCAACAAAAGATCTCCAAGATGGAAAAAAACCCAAACTTTTCAATAGTTCGAGATAGAGAAACGGTTGAGAAAGAAGATAGAGCCACGGTCACCATGCATCCAGTAAAAGGCCAAAAATTCTATGGCTAGGATCTTGCCATCCGGGGTTTTTTGGTGCATGGACCATCCATCAGAAGCTCCATGGTATCAACATTTCGTACCATTCGGCTAAGAAAATTAGTTAAATGAACAAAAGGTGGGCCTTGGATGATAAATGGCTTAGAATGATCAAACTTAGTAATGGTTGGACTATTTGGATTTGGATATATCAGTGGGCCACACTTGTCCAAATATGAGACAGGTCTAAAACTCAAGTGGGCCACACTTTCCCTATTCCTATTTATGGAAGTTACTTGATAGATCCAAAACTCAACTGGCAGACTGAGCGGAGATACCTCGTTTCAACACTTCATGTCTTGGTATCGACCTAACATGGAGGGTCTGTACTGACATGGGTGTGTATTAACAAGTAAATAAAAAAGGAAAAAAAAGAAAAGAAAAAGAAGTGAAACTTAATATATGGAAGCCGTCCTCGCTTTTCGTGTTGTATTACCGGTTCAAAAGAGATCAAAGTAAAATGCGCCCCACGTTGATGTATTTGTTATACTATTCATCTATTTCTTTAGATCATTCTAAAGTATTAGAAAAAAAAAAAAATCATATGACCACACCAAGAATACCAGTGAGGATGATAATTTTCACTGTTAAAAAATTCGTAAGGCCCACCGTATCATTTATTTTCCATCCAATCCATTGATAAGGTCAAAAATACATGGATTAAGAGGATAAACGGATTTCATATTGATCCGAAGCTTCTGGGACCACCAAAAGGGTTTCAATGGTAGACATTCAATCTTCCACTACTTTTTGCAGTGTGGTCCACGTGATCTTTAGATGTGCCTTATTTTTTGGCTCAAGCCTTAAGATGAGATCACCAAATGGATGGACGGTTTGGATATAACACATACCTCATGATGGGACCCACGGAACTTGCTGACGTCAATACAGCAGCTATATAGCTGGTGTGTGGTACACCAGCCAATCCGCTTCCTGATTGACATGTATTTGGGTACACGTGCAAAAAATCTATCATTCCATTTCGGCTTTCCAGGAGTGCGGTCGGTGGTGCGTCGAGTGCATCTTATCAACGATTACCTTAATTAAAAGTAATTGCTTCCCACTCACGCTGATTGAGTTTAAGGGCGTCGGCGGATTCGGTGCTGCTCGCACCGAGTCCTCGATAGGGTTGATATGGGCCACTGTTATGTATATATTTTATCCACACCGTCCATTCATTCTGATAGATCATTTCAGGACAAAAAGTAAATAGCTTGAATGCTCAAGTGGGCCCATTATAGGAAGAAGTAGGGATTGAAAGTTTACCATTGAAAACTTCTTAGGGGGAATAGAAGTTTTGGATCAAAGATGAAATCCATGTTTTCCCTTCATATATATATATATATATATATATATATATATATATATGTGTATGTATATGTGAATTTATGAACAAGTTAAATGGCTAATAAACATCACGGCTTTCAACGGTAGGAATTCAATTCCTGCTAGGGTTGCCAACATTAGTCGTCAATCTGCCTTCTTTTTTAACCCATGCCAGTAAAATAATTTGTCATAATTGATAAGCGGTGCGGATAAAACATATACACCATGATAGGCTTCACAGAACTTCTGATACTACATTCAGAAGCCGATCTAATAAATGTTTTCAATATGATAAACATGCGAAACATCCTGTCATTCAACTGGTTGACATTGTTGCATAACCCACCTAACAAGCAGACCAACCTGACTTCTTGGAAGTCACGAAATTGTATTTCTTTATAGTCAGGATTAAAAATAATACTATGCTTGCTTGACTAAGTACTAACTAATCACTAGGTGGGACTATCATGCATGGGATCTATCTTGTCCATCAGGTGAGCTGTCACATTTTTACATGGATCTTAAAATCAGTTATATCTAAGACTTAGGTGGACCACACCATATGGAAAGTTGTAAAATCATGTCTAAATGGCCCGCACAGAGCTTAAGAATTTTTTAATTTCAAGGAATTCACTCATTCTCTATGGCAAATGAGTGGATTAGATGTTATATACATACCGTAATGGACCTCACACATAATTTGAAAGATCTTAATGGTGGGATGTGTTGGATCGGCCTGATTATTGGGCTTTAGTCCAAACGTGGGGTGGGCCACCTAATGGATGTGGTAGATCTCATCCGCATGAAGTCTTTACATCCACATCAACAAAAAGTACCACTCATGTCCATTTGCACGTTGCAAATAAAAATAATATTGGCAACCTACAACCATGGTCTTTAATACTTAATTACGATGAGTCAATCAGCCCCTAATTATTAAATATGGAGTCTTTGACTCGTCCGAGTCATTGAGTCCAACCCACCTGGTTGGATCTCAGTCTGAGTCAATTTCTCGAGTTTTTAAACTATGATAAAAGTACGCCCCCGCCAGAAGGATAGTTCCACTGACTTCTTTTTTCACTAACGATGCTAGCCGTTTGCCATTCTATTGGTAGCCTCGGTATGTTCGTCCATCCACGGTGGGACCCACTAAATACTGTTAAAAACGAAATCAGATTGGGTATTGGGCCCACCTTGAATGTATGTGGTTTATCCACGCGGTCCATCCGTTTTTCCAGCTCATTTTAAGGGTCGAGCCCAAAATTGATGCATATCCAAAGCTCAAGTGGACCCCACCACAGGAAAAAGTGGGAATAATAATTTCCACCGTTGAAGCCTTCCTAATGCCCACAGTGATGTTTTGTTGTCATCCAACCTGTTCATAAGATCACGCAGATATGGATGAAGGGAAGATCCAATACTTCTGTGGCCACCAAGAATTTTTCAACGGTAGAGGTTCAACTCACACTGTTTCCTCTGGGGTGGTCAACCTGAGCTTTGGATGTGCTTATTTTTCGGGCCTAACTGATAAAATTATCTGATAAAATGGATGGACGGAGTGGATAAAATAAATAAATCACGGTGGGCCCACAGAGTTTACTCAGTGCGCAATCCGCTTCCTTTGAAAACATGATGGGGTTTCCAATGCAAGTGGGCCAATTGTCCAGTGAGACGAACCATCAGTCTGATGACGTCCAAAGTGGATGAGCAATGCTTGAAGATTTCCCTCCAGGGGCAATCCTAACCGTTCTCGGTTGCATTCAGAGGGTCAGTAAAATAAATGCAACAACGGTCAGCATTCAATTTAAAGAAAAAGCCTGGAAATTAGAAGGCTGGTCCTTCCATCTAAGAAGTACTTTGGCATGATATATCCACAGATGGGTCCATCATATCCACCATCAAGATCACCGATCCATGGGCCCACTCGCACAAACTCAAAACTCGAGGATATGATCCTCCACAGGAGTATGTACCAGTATTTGTTGTGATCCAGACCGTTGGCTTGCTGTGATCAATATCGGATGGACCATGCACCAAAAATTGCCTGATAATACGAAGCTACGCTTTCGATCTATGTCCTTGCAGCAACAGTCCATATTCAGCTGAAACGAGGCCAGTGATCTGTGGCTAGGATCATCAAGTCCATGAGATGTCAGGGGCATGGTCCATCCAAGGTAGGAGTGGACAAACCAGCTGTCTGGATCACTGACGGTAGCCTTGCTTGATCATATAGTTCCTCCAAAACATAGACCCTTCATTTAGAAATCAGGCCCCTCGTACTAACATGGCCCCTTAAAAAGGCTCACCATGAGATATGCGTCTTATCCACGCAGTCCATCCGTTTTAACAGCTCATTTTAGGGCATGCATCCAAAATTGAAGTATATACGAAGCTCAGATGGGCCATACCACAAGAAACGGGAGGATAATGACACTCACCATTGAAACCTTCCTAGGGCCCACCGTGTCGTGAACACAAGAAGTTTTCAACGGTAGGTGTTCAATTCTAACTGTTTCCTGTGGTGTGGCCGACTTAAGATTTGGATACGCTCCTATTTTGGTTTTATGCCCTAGAATGCGCTGGCGAAAGGGGTGGACGGCGTGGATAAGACACATGCATTATTGTGGGCCCCACACGGTTTACTCAGTACGGTATAGCGTACTTAGTACGCAATCCGCGTCCCACGCTAACATGCGCACTAAAAAAGCAGGCCTCTATCTGGCGCATGTTAGGATCCACCGTACGTACCTTCGAAAAGGACGGGCAGCTGAAAGAGCATCCCTACTCTGCGCCGTAGGCTCAGTACATCCAGACCGCATATATCCTCCCCGTCGAGAAAGACGGAACCGGCATCCGGTTCCCACAACCTGTTCAGAGCCCTCAGAAGCGTCGATTTCCCGCTCCCGCTCGGTCCGATTATTCCAACGACCAGACCCTTCGGTACATCAACACAGACACCGGAAAGTATCGGGTCCCCCGATTCGGTCCGTTTCGTCAGGTTTCGGATCCGAAATTTCGAATCCGGTACAGGATCTTGCCCGTCTTCCAAGACATCAACGAGTAAATGTGCGAGCTCCACGTCTGGGTAGAAAAAGAGAGATAATTAGGCTTGAAATAGCAAAAAATTACAAGGAAAAGAACGAAATTTCTATGGTGATGAATTTCGATAAAGAGAAAGGACTGAAAATGTTGAAAATTACGTGAAAATGAAGAGACGGATCTTGTAATTACCTGAAGAAACCTTGGGCGTTTCCATGGTGATGGTTTTGAGAGAGAGAGAGAGAGACAGAGAGAGATTTGTATTAGTGAGGTAGAAGCATTCTTCACCAGACAAGCTTGTTACTGAATGTACCTTGTTGTTCCTGTAAACGTTTGAAATTACCAAAAAAGGCTTGGATATTTCCATTGGGTTTCCATTTTCTATCACGTTGGGACAGGGGTACAACGGAAATTCATAGACCGCGTCAGGACATGTACGCATCATCATTCTTTAGGGAGCGGATCACCCGAGACGGTGCAGCCCTTACCGTGGGGCCCACTTTGATATTTGTATTATCAATCCACTCCGTCCATCCGTTTTACACATCATTTTAGTGCTTGAAACCAAAAATGAAATATATATGAATCTCAAGTGGACCATACCATATGATCAGTGTTGATTTACCGTTAAAAACATCTTGTGGTCCACAAAATTTTTTGATCGACATGATATTTGATTTTTTCGACCTTATAAACATGTTGGATGGAAAATAAAATTTATGGGAGCATTACGATGGGCCCTAGGATGTTTTTAATAGGGTGTTCAATCACCAATGTTTCCTCTGGTATCGTCCACATGAGAACTGGATATACTTTTATTTTAGGTATATTACCTAAAACAGATGGACGGAGTGGATTTGGAATTAATACATCAAGGTAAACCCCACGGTAAGGGCCGCACCGTTTTGGGTGCGCCGGGGCCGCACCTAATCGGCCCCTATCTTTGATTGGAGACGGATTGGCTACTCCCCCTGACACCAGCTCCGTGGGTGGTGGTCGGTGCTCCGTGGGCCCCACTATGATGTATGTGTTTCATCCATTCCGTTCATCCATTTTTACAGATCATTTTAGTGTTGATGCAAAAAATGATATGGATAGAAATCTTAGGTGGACCACACCACAAGAAAAAAATAATGATTTGATATCCACCATTAAAATCCTCCTAAGGCCCACTGTACTGTTTATTTGACATCCAATCTTGATTAAGTCATAAAGACCCAAATGAAGGAAACAATAAATATCAGTTTGGTCCAAAACTTTTATGGCCTCCGTAACGTTTTTAGTCAACGTTCGTTCATTCAACACTGTTTCTTGTAATGTGGTCCACATGCGATATTACTCATTTTCCTTTTATACTATAAAATGTTCTATCAAAATAGATGGACGGAATGGATGAAACACATAAATCATAGTGGGGCCCACACAGAGCATCGACCACCAGCCAATGGCTAGTGGCAGGGGAGTACCAATCGGTTTCCTCTTTGATTGGGATAGTCCTTTGATTCGCACGTGACATTGCGAAAAAACGGTGTAACTTAAACTCCGTGGGGTCCACCATGATGTCTGTGTTATATCTACTCCGTCCATTCATTTCTACGGCTCTCTCTCTGTTGTTTTTTTATTTTTTTCTACGGCTCTTCAGGACACGCGTTTTAGATGCGAGGCAGATCCAAAACTCAAGTGCAGCACACCACAGATAATGAAAATGACCACCATTGAAACCTTTTCAGAGCCCACCGTGATCTTTATATGCCATCCAATCTTCGTAACCTTATTCCAACCGTGACGAGGGGAAAACAAAAATGTCAGTCTTATCCAAAACTTCGGTGACCCAGGAAGGTTTCAACGGTGGGCATCCTTACTCTTGCTCCGGTGGTAGACTCCCAGGAGTTTCTACAACCGGTCAAGGGTTTGAGTATCTATAAGTGGTGAAATCCCACTAAGGCGTGAGTGTGTGGGGCTGTGTGTGCGTGAGAAAAAAAAAAAAAAAAAAAACCCGGTGGGATGCAATCCCCACTATTTCCTGCTGGTATGATCCGATTGAATTTTTGATGTGTCTCATGTTTAAGATCATACCTAAAATAAGCTGTAGAAATGGAAGTAAGGAGCGTATATAACACGAACGTGGGGCCCACATAGTTTAGGCTGTAACACCCGGGTTACAGGCGAGTCTCGTCCGATTGATTAGCACGGAAGATGTAGCCTGCCCCAGAAGAAACAAAATAAGACTATCTATTTAAGTGGGACCCACCATGATTCAGTTAATTCCCTTATCGCCATCCTTGTGATAAACAATCATGAGTTCCGTGTGATCCATATAGACATGCATGATGCATTTGAAAATTGCGGATATATATCAAAAATATTTCTTGATAGCAGTAGTAGGAGCATGTCGGATGGTGCCGTTTGACGCTTAAGTGGCCCATAACTGATCATGTGAAAGCAGTTATAGAACATATGATAGTTTTACCGCTGCTCTTTGTGACTGTAAAAAAATTATTTTTCATTTTATTTATCCGTTTTGAAAAGTACTTTCATATCAAAACTAAGGTGCAGTCCATTTTTAGAGACAAATCCCACTCGTAATTGAATTGATTTGTAAGCTTTTATAGTACTAAGTAAACTCAATTAGGCATACTTTTAATGTGTGTGGGTTATCCACACCGTCCATCCGTTTTTCCGGCTCATTTTAGTGGTTGAGTAGAAAATTGAAGAACGCCCAGAGCTCAAGTGTGCCACACCACAGTAAAGAGTGGGGATAATGATTTCCACCATTGAAATCTTGGTAGGGCCCACAATGATGTTTATTTGTCATACAACTTGCTCATAAGATCACACAGACATAGATGAAAGGAAAACACAGATAACAGATTGGTCCGAAACTTCGGTGAGCCTTAATAAAATTTTGACGGTAGAATTTCAATTCAAACTGTTTCCCATGGTGAGGTCCACTTGAGATTGGATATACTTAGTTTTTGGGCTAGAGCCCTCAAATTATCTTTTAAAATGGATGGACGGAGTGGATAACATAAGTAAATCATGGTGGACCCCACGCAATTTACACAGTGCACTTAGCGATCTTGGAAGCTGCAATTTCAATTCTGACCCACCTCCCTCCACACACAGTATTGAAACAGTTACCGACTGATTCACGCATTAAATCCATGCCGGATGGGGACGCCCTCCATTAAATCGTGTGGGGATTGCCGTGACGTTGATATGCCATCTAATCCATTCATCATAAGATACTCACTAGAAAGAAGGTGCATACCAGAATTAGTCCCATTTCAAGACTCATTCGGAATTATTTTACGCTGTTCTCTCGGGTGTGGGCCACATGAGTTTTCGATCGACCTAATTTTGGGCCAGAGGGCCTGCATGAATGGGCGGACACGATGCACGGATTGGATGACCATCATACATCACAGTAGGCCCCACAGAGGTCGAAGCTGTTTGACCATCACTCTGCCACGAAATTCTTTCTAATGAAACAATTGCCAAGGGATGTGTACAAGTGCCCAGGTTCAACGCAAGAAAATGTCCAAAATGGATGGGCAGGATCTACCAATCTCAGAGATTGGGAGTGGTATGATCCACTTGATCTTTCGATATGCTTCAATTTTGGCATTAAATTAGATGGAAAAACGGATGGACGGCGTGGATAGACCAAATACATTCAAGGTGGGCCCAACTGAGTTTACTCAGTACAATAAGAGCGTAGGCAATCCGATTTCAACTAACCAATGGATTTTTGTCCATTAAACACACACCATGGATCATGTGGTGGCCCTTGTCTTTTCTACCGTCAGATGGCAAGCCGCTGATCGGATGGGTAGGGCTGTTCAACGGTTGAGATCTTCAGCAGGTGGCGCATTGAATGCGGAAGGTTTTGAGATGTGGACACGGATATAAGAGCGATCGCAAGTGGAAAAGATGCCGTTCTTCCACTATCTTCCCTTATCTACTTTGACTGAAAGTCAGATGAGCCAATCCAATACCTCCATGCATCGCATTTTCTTTCCCGCAGATCTTGTAACATAACTCCGCATCTGGACCAATAATCCTGTGGGTCCACCGTTTATTGGCCACTGAAAAGAAAGTTATTTTGTTGAGCTATCCTAACCGTCTAATAAGTGAAACTTTTCTCAAAGAATGGTCAATTTCTATTTTGGACACAGATTGAGGGCTAGAATCATCCTTGTGGTGAATCAGTCATGCTTGAATTTGCCCACTTTCTCATTTCAAGATGTATTTGTCATTAAAGAAAGGCGTGGGGGTACTTTGGTCTTTCAAAAAAGGCCGACGCATCTTTTGACTATTATGCCGTACTTGCGTGGACGCCAAGTACCACCTCGTGTCGACGAAAATGCCAATCGTACTCGTTCAAGTGGAAGCGGATTAGGTGAGACTCGGCTGCACCCAGTACGGTGCGTCCCGTATCGTGGTGCCTGCCTTGATGTATGTATCCTGTATCCACGCCGTCCATTAGTTTTTTTAGATCATTTTATTGTAGTATGATAAGAATGAAGCGGATCCAAATTAGGTGGACCATACCATAGGAAACAGTGGTAAATGAATGTACGACCATTAAAAACTTCTTAGAGCTCACCTTAATGTTTCGGTAGAGTTTATTATCCATCTAATCTGTTGATAATGTCACATAAGCCTGGATTAAGGGGAAAAATATCATCTTGATCTAAAAATTTTGTGGCCCATTAATGGTCAATCACTACTGTTTTCAATGGTATGGTCCACCTGATAATTGGGATTTGCTTTATTTTTTGACTAATGCCCTAAAATGATCTGGAAAAACGGATGGACGGCGTGGATACGTAATTTATACATCAATTTGGGCTCACATTAAGGGTCGCACCATCTTGGGTGAGTCCGGCGTCTAACCTAATAAGCTCCCGGTTCAAGTACACGTGCCTCACACGTGATATAAGTCACACGTGTATTAGATCGAACCTGTTCGCCAGGTTATCCTTACTGACTATGTTCCATACATGTAAAATGGTGCAATTTATGGTAATATTTTCATCCCCACACATGTACAAAATTTGGACGGTTGATAAAATTCTCAGTTAGCAATCCTCGATCCCGTCGGCCGTCACGCCAAACTGAAGAAGACGTTTTCTGGAATACATTCTGAAGTATTGGAGTGAGATAAATCGTGACTGTAGCCGGTGGATTAATGTTTTTTTACTATGATCCAAGCCGTTCAATTGATATTGATTTCCTTGGATGGGATATGAACGAAAAACTCTTACATTTAACATTTTAATCTTCAGATTTTACGAAAGTTATTTATATTCGAAGCAAAAGAACCAAATTATAAGGTCGAAATAATCGAATCTGTTACTTTTATTTATTAAATTTAGACCATAAAAATTTGAGAGCCATCGTATAAACGGTTTGGATCATTTGAAGATGACCATATTAATGAATAAATTAGCGACGTACCATATTGTAATGCAACGGGATGTATTCTACTAAATTTCTGGGAACGGCTATTTTTCGGACACGCGTCAAAGGAGCAGTTATTAGTGTTAGAAGAATGTAGGAAGCGGGTTGCCTCCTGCCCCGCTGGATGTAATTCATCTGTGGGGTCCACCATGATATATGATAACCATCCACTCCGTTCATCCACTTTTCGAGATCATTTTAGAGAACTTAAACAAAAACTAGGGCAATCTAAGGTTCAGTTGGACCACACAGTGGGGATTGAACGCCCACCATTAAAAACTTCTTGGGTGGACATAAGAAGTTTTGGATCAAGATGGAATTTGCGTTTTACCTACATCCAGCTTTGTGTGAACTTTGATTGGGGCTTGAGGGTTTTATTTTTTTGGATTGACTGGATGCCCTTGTATTTTATTGGGTTCTTGATTTTTTCCTCGTCTTTGTTTCTTCTTTTTCTTTGTTGTTTTTGTTTTGCAGTTTTTTCTGGTTAGATTTTCTGCAGTGCTCTGTTTTATAAATAATATTTTTATCTTAAAAATTAAAAAAGTTGATGTGACTTTTGTAAAGAATCTGGATGAAAAATAAACACCACTGTTGAGCCTAGGAAAGTTTCTCCGGTGGTCATCATCGATTGGTTAGATTTTCTGCAGTGCTCTGTTTTATAAATAATATTTTTATCTTATAAAACAAAAAGTTGGCGTGTCTTTTATAAATAATCTGGATGAAAATAAACATCACTCTTGAGCCTGGGAAAGTTTCTCCGGTGGTCATCATCGGTTGATTCTTCATGCTATGTGGTCCCGTTGAGCCTTCGATTTTATGGAAAAATAGCTGAAACGAGGGGATTAAACTCAAACATCACGGAGGGTTATGTAGGGTTGGCCGTAGACACTTTCATGTCCACGATGGATCAGAGAAAGCCCAATTGGAATGGAGGTAATCAAGATCGTCAGAACCCTAAAACAAACATATCTCGCAAATCGAAATGAGTTATTCGACATGCAATATATGATTTTGTGGTAAGAGAAGCTACTTTAGCCATCCAACAATGTTATGCCAGGTTGCCCATGCCGAATTTACAAGATTCCATTAGATCAACGGTCGAAAATTCTTTTTAATTTCAATTTTACTATTTATAATAAGTTTTAGCTTGTTTGTAACTATTAATCTTTTGAGCTTTAAAAGTTGTGCCCACTATGAAAATGGCTTAAAAATTTTAATAGAATAACATGGTTAGGCCAAATAAGACACTTACTATTTTTGGCCGAAAACCATAAAATCTAAAGGAATCATGACCCATCCAAGTCTCGTTTGTTAAATCTAAAGTCTAAAGACCGAATCTAAAATCTGAAGCCTGAATTTGAAATATGAAGTTTGAATTTGAAATCTGAAGTTAAAAAACTTGTTTGATAATTATGGCTGAAGTCTGAAAATTAAGTATTGAATTTGAAACAACCTGTTTGTTAACAAACATCTAACATGTCTGAAATATGTTAATTTGACACATTTGCCCCTATCTCCCATTTGGAAATGTTTTACACTATAAAGAAATTATTCTTTATTAAATGAAAATAAAATCATTATATTTAATTCAAATAAACTAATATACTTAATAGAAAACTAAAATACCATTATTCATAAGGCCCTCAATTCCTCTTAGTGGGAATATTGTCATTATGTGTTGTGTAGGCTTGAGCACCAATAACAACAAAACCTTCAAATAAGGCTCACAGAATTGGTGAGACAATGGTGCCTACCTCGGTTGCATCTGGATGCATGCGGATTGGGTAGGACGTGGATTTCCTGGGAAAGACTTTCGCAGGAAGCTCATGCATTGGGAACCTACGTGGGGCCCACATGATGTTTTTGATAAATCCACCACGTCCATCCGTTTTGTGAGTTCATTTAGGAGAAGAGGCCAAAATGCGCCGAATCTAATACTCAACTGGGCCAAAAATGTGAGAATTGAACGTCTACAGTTGAAATATTCGTGGGGCCATAGAAGTTTTGAATTAGGCTAGCATATTTGTTTTTAGTTCATCCCATTATGAGCGTATGGATGGCATGTAAGCATCACTGTCGACCCTAGGGAGGTTTCAATGGTAGGAATTTCCTTACCCACATTTTCCTTAATTGCGACCAACTTGAGTCTTGGATCCAACTTATTTTTGGACTTTTACCCTAAAATGAGCTCAAAAAATGGATGGACGTTGTAAATTTGTCAAAATATCATGGTCGGCCCCACAATGGTTCCCAACGCAGGAACTTCCTACGAAAGCCTTTCGCAAGAAGTTCCTGTGTAAGGATATTGTGTGGGGTCCACTGGAATGTATGTGAGAAATCCATTTTGTCCATCCATTTTTCGAGCTCGTTTTAGGACATTCAACCAAAAATGAGGTGGATACAAAACTCAAATGGATCATACAAAACCCTCTTAGGCTCCACCTTGATGTTTATATGCTATCCAAACCGTTTATAAGGTCATTCCCAATTGGATGAAGTGAAAGCACTTAAAATATAGCTTAGTATAAAACTTTTATGGCCATAAAAATGCTTCAATGGCGCTCACTGAATGCCCACTGTTTCCTCTTTTATGGCACACTTAAGTATTTGATAAACTTCAATTTTAGTCACATGTCCTTAAATGACCTTGCAAAACGGATGGACAGGGTGAATTTCTCAAAAACATCATGGTGTACCCAACATCATTGCGCAGGAAGTTTCTGTGAGCTAGGTCCCCGATCCTACACCATCGTAGAAAGGAAAATCCCATCTGTTGTTTTGCAAAAGGGTGTGAAGGAGAGGAAGATCTTAGCATTATTTATCCGGTATTCTGCTTCTTCATCTATGGCTTATCAGTTAGGTAAGCCATTTAAACCCCAGATCTCTATGTCGTATTCACAACAACATCTCTAGAATTTCGGCATTGAGCGAAAGACATCAGTCAGGAATTCCGCATCCGGGTACTACTTGGACGAAAGCAGATTCGCATTGAGTAACTCCGTACACTTAAACTTTGTGGGGTCCACCATGATTTATGTATTTTATCTACTCCGTCCATACATTTTACTAGATAATTTTAGGGCTTGATCCTAAAAATGAAGTATATCCAAACCTCAAGTGGACCACACCATAGGAAATAGTGTGAATTGAACATTTATCGTTTAAAATTTCTTGGGGGCCACAGAAGTTTTGGATCAAGCTTGTATTTGTGTTTTCCCTTCATCCATGTCTGTGTAATCTTATGAACAGGTTGGATGAGAAATAAACATCACCGTGGGCCCTAGAAAGGTTTCAATGGTGGAAGTCATTATTCCAACTGTTTCCTATGGTATGGTCCACTTGATCTTTGGGCATGCTTAAATTTTGATCTCAACCCCTAAAATAAGATGGAAAAACGGATGGACAACATGGATAGACTAGATACATTCACGGTATGCCCAGCAAAGTTTACTTGGTACGATGAGAGCGGTAATCCGATTTCTACTTGGACGCGGATTAGCTACCGACAGGTTGAGTAGCAAGATTCGCCACCGAAGTGATGTCACTAAGTTAGGTTGGCCCACTATGATGTATGTGGCCCCACTATGATGTATGTGCTTTACCTACACCGTCCATCTATTTGGAGATATAATTTTAGGGCATGAGTTAAAGAATGACGCAGATCCAAATACGTAGTTGACCCCACCACAAAAAAAAGTGGGGAGATTGATACCTACCGTTGAAACCTTCCTAATGCTCACCATGATTTTTATTTGAAATCCAACCTATTCAGAAGTTAACATAGACATGAAAGAAGGGAAAAAACAAATATCAGCTTGATCAAAAACTTTTGTGGCCTATTTAAGTTTTTAATGGTGGGCGTCACTCTCCCCATTGTTTTCGGTGGTGAGGTTCACTGGAGCTTTGGATTTGACTCATTCTTTGGATCTTCACCTAAAATTATCTTTCCAAATAGGTGGACAACCCATAGAACTTGGTGACGCTACTTCAGCAGCCATTCTCGCTACTCAACTTGTCAGTTTCTAATTCGCGTATGTGGAAACGGATTGGCTACTCCCCTGCCACCAGCCAATGGCTGGTGGTCGGCGCTATGTGGGCCCCACCATGATGTATGTGTTTCATCCATGCCGTCCATCTATGTTTTTAGATCATTTTATGGTATGAGACCAAAAATGAGTTATATCCCAATCTCAAGTGGACCATATTACAGGGAAACATTGTTGAATTAACGTAGACTTAGGCCGTATAAGTTTTGGATCAAGCTGATCTTTGTTTTTTCCATCTATCTGGGTATATATGACCTAATCAACAGATTGGATGTCAAATAAACAGTACATTGGGCCTTAGGAAAATTTTAATGGTGGATATCCAATCACCGTTGTTTTCCTGTGGTGTGGTCCACTTGAGATTTATATTCCTCTTTTTTATGGTATCAAGCCTTAAAATGATATTTAAAAATGGATGAAACACATACATCATGGTGGGCTTAGAGAAGTGCCCCATGTTAAAAGTTGGGATGTGTATAATGCGAGGGAGAAAATCTCTCCCATAGGACAATTTTGGATTAAAAAAAAAAATAATCCCATAGCGCATTCTTCATTCCCCATTAAAATTTCAATATAAATGACTCCCATCATGAAAAAATTTCAACATAAAATGGTGAAGTGCTTTCCTTCTTCTGCGTTAATAAACACCACTAAACAAGAAACATTTTCCAAACTCCGCGTTAAGTACAAAAATTCAGTGTTAACAAACATGCCCTAAGGCACAAATTCTAAGGAGTTTGATTATGAAACTTCCTCCAATGTTTGGTATCACTATGTAAAGGATTGTAAATTCATTTTTATTAAAATTTCAATTTCTTAGAATTTATTTATATTTTATTATTTTTCCACATGTATTCGAGGAATTCAGAGAAGCTTAGTGGATTGGAGTAATTATACTCTTGAGGAAGACAATGATCGACCTCCGTCCACCCTTACATCAAGTCGAGTTTAGAAAGTAGTATCACACAAGATAGATCAGTATTTATTGTATGCAGGTGACCTCCACAACCTTGATCAAAATGCTGTAGCCAGTGGGCACGGCTTGGGTGTACCCCTGGAAACACTTAGGTGGGGATCCCATCATGGGGCCCATCATAATGTATGTGCCTTTTATCCACGTTGTCCATCCGTTTTGAAAACTTATTTTAGGGACTGATCCAAAAAATAAAGCAAATTCAAATCTCATATCGACCATAAGACAGAAAATAGTGATAATCGCCCATTAAAAACTTCTCATGGGCCACAAAAGTTTTGGATCAGGCATATATTTGTGTGGTCTCTTCATCGAGGTCTTTTTGACCTTATTAACAGATTGGATGACAAATAAACATTCCAGTAACCCCCATGAACTTTTTAATGGTGGAGATCTAGTCACAATTGTTTTAAGTAGTCTGGTCCACCTAGGTTTGGCTCCGCTTCATTTTAGAGATCATGCCCTAAAATGAGTTGTCAAAATGGATGAATGGTGTGGATGTAAGTCAAATACATCACAATGGCCCCACAGTTAGGGATCAACCCAAACACATTTCTCATTGATCAATGCTATAAAAAGAAAATAAACAAAGAAAAAAAGTTCAAATTTTCATATGGCTAATTTAAAAAGTGAGACATCTATCTAATTAATTAGTTATGCATATATTGTCACGCCCTAAACTCGAAAACCGGGCTCACAAAATCCCCGATCGCCTAATCCGGCATCGACAGCCTCCGTACACCCCATTCTTAGCTCCCAGCACCCATACGCCAAATGTCGATCCTATGATCCTCCAAGGAGGATTTTTGATGTACATTTATCTTGCAAGAAACATAACCATAAGTGTAAGACCCGTATTCTAGCCCGTACCATTCCATAAACTTCCGCGGTCCTCCCAGTCGAATTCTGACGACCCGCGAGGTGTAGATAGCATTGGCGCACGCTCTTGAGTCACATCCTGTAAATCCGAGCTGACTCAAAACGAGACCTATGTCATTGCGACCGCGCCGTCGCCGCTGTTCCGACGACGCGTCTTGTGCGTAATGCGACACTCAGATTATGAGATCCGGCCCGTGCATTATCTAAGCCGTTGATCGCTTGATCGTGGGACCCACCTATCCCTGTTGTTGTACTTCCCTAGAAAAATAATTACTATGATGTCACCCCTAGGGTGAGATCACCCTACCCTACCCCTAGCCCTAACTCCTTACAAGCAACCACCCCTTCCCTTTTTTTTTTCCCATAAGTCAAACTTATTAATTTCCACCACCTCACCATCTCTCTCTCCCATCACTCCCTTACATCACTTCTCTCTCTCTCTCTCTCTCTCTCACTTCACTCCATTCTAAGCAACCCATGAGAGCCAACGTCCACCTCTATGAGAGAAAACTTGGTGTGGCCCACCTTCCTATCTTTCATGCCCACCCTCCAAAAACAATCTCAACCGTTGAAGTTCGTCCTTTGGAGCTCTAGATCTCGTTGGCGGAAGAAAGAAGTCCAAGTTCTAAAGTGGGTGCTTCTCTCTCTCTCTCTCTCTCTCTCTCTTTCATTGTTGATGGCCCACCCGACGATATACATGTTGTATCCATGCTGCCCATTTAGTGGACCACACTACAACCCACTGGTGGAGCTCACCTTGCTGTCCAAACCTGGAAGGAAAAAAAATACACAAATGTCATACTTATCAGGTGGGCCACGTACATGTGGGACCCACCATGATGTCCGTGTTCATCCATGCTGTCCAGCGTCCAGAGACGCTGGATGTGATAGGGAAGGCTAACATGGAGTGCGTGCACTGACTGGAGTATGTACTAACAAGCTAACAAAAAAGAAAATAATAAAATAATATTTAATACATATGAGTGAGATTTTGGGGTGGGCCGTTCATGTAGGCCCCACCTGGATACATTAATTTAATCCAAGTCGTGCATTCTATTCCCTAGATTATTTTAAGCGTTGAGCCAAAAAATGAGGTTAATCTGACTCTCAGATGGGCCCTAGCACAGCAAATAGTGTGTCTACCACTGAAATCCATTCTGTTGTTTTGATGCATCAAAAATATAGTGAATATTGGACTTGTTTGGTCCGTCTCAGGCTATCGAATACAATGGTTGGTGTGGATCTGCCTAATGTGGGCCCTGCATGCAAAAAACCATACAAAAAACCAATTTTCAAAAATAAAATAAAATGGCAGTAGCAGCTGCTGCTGCTGCTTACCGTCAGAGGACGCCAGAGGCATCCTGTTGCATAGGCGGACAGGCCAGGGACCAATGTCCCAGCCGTGGGCCCCACTATGATGTATGCAGTATATCCACAACGTCCATTTTGTAGGCTCCCCTCCGGGCAGTGGGCCACCCCAAGAATAATCTATATACAGAGCTCAGGTGGCCCACATCATAGGAAACAGCGGTGATTAAATGGCTGTCATTAAAACCCATTTTTTGGGTTCACAGAAGTTTTGGAACATTATGAAATTTGTTTTTCCCATTCATATGGGTCCGTGTGACCTTTTCAACGGATTGGATGGAAAGTAAACATTATGGTGGGCCCCACATAGGACCCACGGTAATGTTCGAGTTTTATTCACACCGTCCACTGCCGTGAACGGTGGACACCACATGTATGCGTTTTATCAACGCCGTCCAGGCATTCGCTGGACGGCCAGTAGGCCCCACTATGTTTGTGTTATATCCAGCCGTTCTTCTATCTAGTGGGCCACACGTGTGGACCCCACCATGAGGTATGCCGTCCATTCCTATGGGACCTACCATTGTACATGTGTTGCATCCAAACCGTCCAATCCTTTGGCAAGCTCGTCCTACAGGCTTGAGACTAAAAATAAGTCAGATCTAAGGTTCAAGTGGACCCCACCTTACTGTATGTATTTTATAATCACACCATCCGTGGAATGAATGTCCAGAGGCTGGTGTTTGATTATATATAATAATAATATATAATAATTCCTAATATAAATAATAGTGGTATATAATATTATATAAATATTATATGATGTTATATAGTGGACCCCACTTGGGAAACACCTGTGATGGGATTAGATTGGTAGGTGTACCACACACTAGCCTATAGCTGCTGTTGAAACAGCAGGTTATGTGGAGCCCACCTTGGTGACGTTTGCAACCCATGTGTGGGACCCTCCTTGAAGCATGTGTTGCATCCAAACCATCCATCTAATTGGCAAGCCATCTTAGGCTTAAGACTAAGAATGAGGTTGATTTATTAGGTGGACCACACCATAGAAGGTAGTGGAGAGACGAACACTTACCATTGAAGTCCTTTTTGGACCATAGTAGTCTTGGGTTAAATTGATATTTATTTTTCCTCCCAACCAAGTCTTTGTAACCTTACTAACAGGCTAGATGGAAATAAATTTGATGGTGGGCCTTGGAATTGTAAACTGTGAAAATCATTATCTCCACTGCTATTTGTGGAATGGTCCAGATCCTTCAATATAATCTTTTTTTAGGAATGTATGAGGCCCACCTTGGTATATACACAAGGCCCATTATGATACGTATTAGGCCTATAGGCAAGGCCCATTGTAATGTATTTGGAACCCGTGAGCAGAGCCCACCTTATATGTTCCACCTTAACCGTCCAGGTCATATAGGGCCAGCCTCGATGTATGTTTTATTCACACCATCCGTGGGATGTGTGACCCACTAGTTGTATGCATTCTATATCCACACTAACCATCTGGTGGGGCCCATCTGCTACATGTGCAGGGCCTACCTATTGTGCATTTGTGCGGCCTATTGATGCAACCCACTTGATGTGCATGAGCCCCATTAGTGCGGCTCATTGATGCAAGGCCCGTTATGATATGTTAGAGGCACATGGTTAAGGCCCATTAAGATGTGTTTATGGCCCATTTGGTAAGGCCCACAGAGATGTATTTTCGGCCCATGGGTTGAGGCCCATTGCGAAGTATTTTCGACCCGTATGTTGTGTCCCATTATGACATGTTTCCAGCCCAGTTATCGAGGCCTAACTTGATGTGTATAAGGCCCATTAGTGCGGCTCATTGATGTGGCCCAATTATTGGATTGACGCCCATTGATGCGGCCCAATGGTGTGACCCACCGTGATGTGCATATTAGGCTAATGGTGCGGCCCAATGTATCGACCCACCGTGATGCGTAGGCCCACGCACTGCTTGTGTAAGGCCCACCTGTGATGACTATTTGAGGCCACCTGTTAGATATTTGGGCCCACCTTATGTTTGACTCTACATGGGCCATTACTTAGGAGCAATGTTGGTTAAATGTCCACTTTGATGGGCGATGATGGTTGAATGTCCATATTGTGACCTTCCCATAGGCCATGTTCGACCAATTAACGAGGCTGATTATTGATCGATTCTGATTGACGTGACTGATTTCCCAATTTTGATTATCGACTACCGATTCCAATTGTCATGGCCGATTGATCGATTATCGATCGAGGCCAATTATCGTGGCCAATTACCGATTATGATTGTTGTGGTCGATTGACTGATTATCAATCAAGGCTGATTATCGTGGCCGATTATCGATTATCGATTGAGGCCGATCATCGTGGCCGATTGTAGATTTCGATTGTGATGTATATTGTGCTCGTGGGTTGAGGCCCATTGCGATATATTTGGGACCCCTGGGTTAGGCCCATTGTGATGTATAAAGGCCCATGGGCATGGCCCATTGTGATGTATATGTGTTAAGGGTCAAATATTGCACATCAGACCCAATTATTGCCTGGATTTACAAGCATGATACCGTTCAATGGCCCGATTTAATCGTGTTTGTGATGCAGAGTGTATTTACGAGCATGAACTGAAAAAGGGTGCTTAAACCATGGATTTAACACTCTGATGACACCAAAGGCAAGGGACGGACTCTAGGGGACCAAGATCGATGGAATTATATGCCAGAGATCCGAGAAAATCGGGAAACTGAAGCTCAAGTGGCCCGAAAATCATTTAGAATGCAAGATCACGGGGTTCCTACCATCCATTCGGCTCGAAACTTCATACATGTGATGGGGGCCATAAATTAACCGTACATATTAAATTTCAACCATTAAAGATCTCGAAAAGTAGCCTAACAGACATATCATCCTATTAATCTTTAATTTGGGGCCCACCTGATATCTGGAACTGTCTCAACTTTGGTCTCGACAGTTTAAATAAGATGAGAAAATAAATGGATGGATCAGATTTTTGAAACACATCACAGTGGGGCCCGTATGTGAGGTGGGTACATTGCACGAGTACATGTACGCGAGCCGCACCGGACCAACGCCCGCTCGTGCCAGCGGCAACCTTCATAAAACGGAAGTTTCTGTTTTCAGCTACGCAACGAACGGCCGCTGGCCCTTTTTATGGACGACTGTGAGACCCATACATCACCTGTACGACGGATCTGAGCCGTTCATCGTGTAGATGGCCTTGAATACTACAAAACCATGCTAAAATTTTACACCCATGCGTGCACATGTGCGTGATATAGAGGCCACAAACAGGTGGTCTTACGACGTTCACAACGATTTTTGGCGTGATTTCTTCTCTGGGCCGCGTCAGTGGACGTTCAAAACCATCCATTCTTGACTGAAATTTCATCATGAATCCAATGGACGGTGTGGATTTTCCCAAAAATACCTCTGTGGGGCCTGCCGATCACGACAGCGAAGAGGTGTGAAAGCTTTCGCACATCTACAAAAATTTAGATTTCCAAGCGGTTGTAGCCCACCATCTTTCATCATATGGTAAATCTGAACCATCCATCATGTAGAGCACTCAAAAACGTCCTAAGGGACGGTGTTTCTTTGAAAATTGAGCGAGGAAAGTGGTAAGTTTTGAGACACTGAAACTTGGTTGCGAAAAGTTACACTCCGTTTCCTGCTGCGACTCTACCACCGACTCCAGCCTTCCAGCAGCTATAAAAGGAGGTTATAAACATGAGAGAAGGGGAGGAGATGATCTAGGGCAGCCGTGGAGGCACCTTGTGAGCTTGGACGTGGGAAGAAAGAGAGAGAGAGAGAGAGGGTGGACAGCCATCAGCGTGGAGTTTCCCTTTTCCTTTTGCTCTTTAATTTCTTTCCTTCTTTTGATGTTTTAAGAGACTTTAGTTGATCATGTCTATGGTTGGCTGAACCTCTTAGCTGGGGTTAAGAGGTGAAGCTTGTAGCATGATTAGGATGGTTGTTTTGCTTTAATTCATGTTTTATGGATTCTCTTGGATTTTAATTTGATTATGAAGGTATACTTTTAGTTTTTAATGGTTTGTTGTGACTTAAATTACAATGGATCTGCGATAGCTTTAAGTATGTTTTTCATTATTGAGATTGTAAAATTAGTAAGACCCGTTGTTTACCATCATCCCATAGACATGGTAGGGTAACGGAACCCTTTCTAACTTTCACAATTCTCTTATGATTGGTCGTGAGATTAGTAAATCGCTGTTGTTTGCCATTGTCTCCTGGGCATGGTTAGGTGACGTGATCACTTCCAAATCTTCACCAATCTTATCTGTTGATGATTAGATCCATAAGAAGTTCAGAGATCTGACAACTCTCTCCTTACCAGTTGGATAAGATAGGACTCTGATTCCAGCTGTGTCCTTGAATTATGCAAGGTAGCTTCCTAATTGCTGCAAGTGGATCCTTAACACCCTACCTCTCACCTTTATTTTTATTAGTTTTTAATTAATTTATTTCACAATTATTCATCAAATTCATTCGATTTAGATTTCATCTTATTCTAGTTCTATTTCTACTTAGTTTCAGATCACGTACAGATATCAGTCCCTTGGGATTCGACCTTGGTCTCACCGAGTTTATTACTACATCACAACCCTATACTTGGGGAGTGAACAAGTTTTTGGCGCCGTTGCCGGGGATTGACGGTTATGTTTTCTGAGATTAATTAGTTTTAGAATTAGGTTAAGATTAGGATTTTACTAACTTTAGGTTAAAGTTTTTTTTTTTTTTTTAAATTTTTAGAAACTAACCTATTTTCCTATTTTGTAGGATCCTGACATAAGTTTCTAAATTGGTAATCCCTTTCTAAATTCTCTATTTTTCCTATTTTTAGAAGTAGGGTTTTATTTTTTAAAAAAACTTTCTAATTCTAGGATTTCTTTTGTTTTTAGAAACTAATTTCTTTTATTTCCTTTTGCAGGATCTTAACATAGGAACTTCTCATTTGGTACTTTCCTTCTAACTTCTTCTCCTCTTACTTTCCATACTTCTGTAGGATCTTTTCTTCTATTTTTCTTAGACTTAGACTCAGAGTTAGGGTTCTATCATGGAAGCGTGGGTACGTTCATATGCCGAGATGGATAAGAGATATTGGGGAATGCCTGAGGGTTGTGGAATTCAACGTATACCTCAAGATTTTTCTCCATCGAGAACAGACATTGAGAACCGACTAGAATGTTATGTTCCATCGGTTAATAGGGCCATATACGATCGTAATTATGGAAACGAGGATTATTATCAACTATCATATTCTCCCATGTATGATCAGTATGACTATTACCAGGGAAAACATCAAAATTTGGAAGATGAACCAACTATATGTTATAATGATTATCCTCTTGGATACCCTACCATTGATATCCAACCAGAAACAATCCAAGAGGATTCAGCTCAGCGTAGCCTGGCCTATTTCATGGAAATGAGAAAATCATTGGAAGCGCTTAATTCGCGCCTTGATAAGATAGAGGAGGCTCGGTTATCTCAGCCACAATTCATTCCAGAAATACAATGCGAGAAAAGTGATCCTAACTCGCTTTTGAAGAACTCTAGAATTACAAATGAGGAGTTAGATTCTATTAATGAGCATACGGTTCAATTTCTCGATGAGTTGATCTCGATGACTGTTCAAAGGAATGGTCAAGATACATAGGTATCTTTCAAATACAGTGATGATGACACACTTTCCTCACATGACACATAAGATCTTAATGATGACGTAGAGGTTAGTTTTTTCAAACCTCAACCGAACTTAGGTGTAGAATGTGAGGAGAGCGACCCCATCCCAAGTGTGTACTGCACGGAATTAGACGATGATGCATATTGGGATGATGATCATGAATGTACAGCCCAAAGTCCCCTAGAATTAATCTCAAGTTTGGTCCAGGTCAATGATCAAGATGTACACGAAGTGGTCGGTCAAAATGAGCCACTCCCCTCACCTGACATGTCTGATTTTAAGGTGGAGGATGAGCCCCTTACAATCGACCCTTCTAACTCTTGTGAAACATGTTTGGACCACTCCTCTGAATTAAATGATGATGTGATTCGGGAGAAGGACAAGTTGCTTGCTACGACCTTGGAAATTGAAACCACTAAGTTAAAGCCACCATCTGAGCTGTACACGTTTGACAATTCAACGCCTCGATTGAGTAGTTTCAATGAACAAAGTGATCACATCGATGCTTCTCCTATTGATTTTCAATCTATCTGTGTAGGGTTGGAGCAAGAGAGCACACCTCCGTTTACCTTTAAAGACAATGGATTCCTTGGGCAGATCATTACGAGCTTTAATGTGGAACATAAGTCACGCTCAACTGAATTTTCCAACTCTTTGGATAATTGTTTGGTATACTTTGCAGATTCAAATGATCCCATGATAAGAGACATAGTGAATGCCTTGTAAGACAACATCTTGGTAGTCATCACTGACCGAGAGAACCCTTACTCTGAAGCCCATTCTTCCACAGATCCTGAATGTTTACCATTAGGGGAGGAGGAGCTGAAAATTGAACTGAAGTCTGCTACTTCGAAATGTGTTGAGACTACACCACTTCCTGAAAATTTTTCTAAATTTGATCTACCTGTAGTCTCTGATTCACCATGGGATACTAACTTTGCAACTTTTTCTGACACAGGTGAATCATATATACTTTGGATACCTTAAGCGAATCAACAACAAAATTTTAATGAGGTACATAAGTTTCTCTGGAAAGTCAAGCTCCAGGGCATCCAAGCCTACTGCAAAAAGGGCTTTTGGATGATCTTGTTGAGAAACTTACTGAGAAACTTATCACGATACTGGCCGGAAGAGGAACCTTGCGACATGATCGAGTAGTTTTTTCCTGCTTTCATAGGACTAAGGTAGTTTGCTTTATGTTGTTTTAAGATAGACGGCTTTATGCTGTTAGGTTAGTTTGCTTGATACGTTGTTGAGGATAGTTTGCTTTTGTTGATTTTTCTCTTGTGCTAACCTGCTCTGATATCTTTGGGAAGTCTCTCGATTCGTTATCCAGGTACTATCTTCCCATCACTTCTCATTTACTTTCGTTGTCTCATGTGTATTGCATGCTCATATCGTTTACATTGAGGACAATGTAGATTTTAGGTTGGGGGTGGGAGATTAGGTTATCTAATTAGTATTTTCTTAGTTTTGAGCAAAAATTGTGAAAATTTTTAAATTTTTTGGGATTTCTTATGAATTCGAGGTGATTTTGATGGGCATTTTTGACTTAGAATCTCAGGCTACCTGATGTGGGTCATTTATGACTCTTGGATTCAATTATCTAGTAAATTTCACATTTAAGTCTGAATTGTTAATTCATGATTAGAAGTTTTAAACATTGATTGAGTCACGATTTCACATATCACATCTCGCTTACACAGTAAGGTTTCAGTTCAATATCGAAGGATTGACTTGGTAATCATTAAACATGAAAGGAACCAGCTTGGAAAATTTGTCTGTCATGATCAATTGAAGAAAAAGAAAATACCTAGCGAAAAAAAAAAACAGATGCCTTTGGAAAGGGTTGGGCAAATAATCTTCACCATAGGTTTGCTCCCTATAGGTGTAGATTTAATTCCCCATGGACATATGTAAAAAGGGTTGGGTGTGCAGTCTTCACCATAGGTTTACTCCCTGTAGGTAAGTACTTGATTCCCCTCCTTGGTGCTCCTTTTAATAGAAAAATCAAAGGCTAAAAGAAAGAAAAAGAATGATCTATGAGGCACGTTTTAGTTTAGGTTTTGGGTGTCCTGAATGCTCTTGGTTACCAATGATATCATGAAATAATAAATTGAATCTTAATGTTGATAAGTCGAGACTAGACTATATACTCAGGGATCCTAATGTTTAGAATTTTTTTCCAATTGATGGATTACTACTTTAAGTTGACTGTGAAATTACTGTGGGCTTGAGTTCAGGAGAAAATAATGCCCAACATTCATGAATCTTAGATTTCTTGTATCTGAATCGCTTTTCAAAATATCGCTCGAGTACATAGAAATTATCCTGTATTTTTTAACTTATCTTTCGCATACTTTGCTCGGGACTAGCAAAATGCCGGTTGGGGGTTGTGTTAAGAGTCAAATATTGCATATCAGACCCAATTATTTCCTGGATTTACAAGCATGATACCGTTCAATGGCCCGATTTAATCATGTTTGTGATGCAGAGTGTATTTACGAGCATGAACTGAAAAAGGGTGCTTAAATTATGGATTTAACACTTTGATGACACCAAAGGCAAGGGACGGACTCTAGGGGACTAAGATCGATGGAATTACACGTCAGAGATCCGAGAAAATCGGGAAACTGAAGCTCAAGTGGCCCGAAAATCATTCAGTATGCAAGATCACGGGGTTCCCACCATCCATTCGGCTCGAAACTTCATACATGTGATGGGGGCCATAAATTAACCGTACATATTAAATTTCAACCATTGAAGATCTCGAAAAGTAGCTTAACAGATAGATTCTCTTATTAATCTTTAATTTGGGGCCCACCTGATATCTGGAACTGTCTTAACTTTGGTCTCGACGGTTTAAATAAGATGAAAAAATGAATGGATGGATCAGATTTTTGAAATACATCACAGTGGGGCCCGTATGTGAGGTGTGTACATTACACGGGTACATGTACGCGAGCCACACCGCACCAATGCCCGCCCGTGCCAGCGGCAACCTTCACAGAAATGGAAGTTTTCGTTTTCAGCTACGCAACGAATGGCCGCTGGCCCTTTTTGCGGACGACTGTGGGACTCACACATCACTTGTACGACGGATTCGAGCCGTTCATCGTGTAGACGGCCTCGAATACTATAAAACCATGCTGAAATTTTACACCCATGCATGCACATGTGCGCGATACAGAGGCCACAAACAGGCGGTCTTGCGACATTCAAAACAATTTTTGGCGTGATTTCTTCTCTGGGCCGCGTCAATGGACGTTCAAAACCATCCATTCTTGACTGAAATTTCATCCTGAATCTAATGGATGGTGTGAATTTTCTCGAAAATACCTCTGTGAGGCCCACCGATCACGACCGCAAAGAGGTGCGAGAGCTTTCGCACATCAGCAAAAATCCAGATTTTCAGGCAGTTGTGGCCCACCATCTTTCATCATATGGTAAATCTGAACCGTCCATCATGTAGAGCACTCAAAAACGTCCTAAGGGACGTTGTTTCTTTAAAAATTGAACAAGGAAAGTGGTAAGTTTTGAGACACTGAAACTTGGCTGTGAAAAGTTGCACTCCGGTTCCTGCTGCGACTCTGCTACCGACTCCAGCCTTCCAGCGGCTATAAAAGGAGGTTGTAAACATGAGAGAAGGAGAGGAGATGATCTAGGGCAGCCGTGGAGGCACCTTGCGAGCTTGGACGTGGGAAGAAAGAGAGAGAGAGAGAGAGAGAGAGAGAGAGAGAGGGTGGACGGCCATCAGCGAGGAGTTTCCCTTTTCCTTTTCCTCTTTAATTTCTTTCCTTCTTTTGATGTTTTAAGAGAGTTTAGTTGATCATGTCTATGGTTGGCTGAACCTCTTAGCTAGGGTTAAGAGGTGAAGCTTGTAGCATGATTAGGATGGTTGTTTTTCTTTAATTCATGTTTTATGGATTCTCTTGAATTTTAGTTTGATTATGAAGGTATACTTTTAGTTTTTAATGGTTTGTTGTGACTTAAATTACAATGGATCTGCGATAGCTTTAAGTATGTTTTCCATTATTGAGATTATGAAATTAGTAAGACCCGTTGTTCACCATCGTCCCATAAGCATGGTAGGGTAACGGAACCCTTCCTAACTTTCACAATTCTCTTATGATTGGTTGTGAGATTAGTAAATCGCTGTTGTTTGCCATTGTCTCCTGGGCATGGTTAGGTGACGGGATCACTTCCAAATCTTCACCAATCTTATCTGTTGATGATTAGATCCATAAGAAGTTCAGAGATCTGACAACTCTCTCCTTACCAGTTGGATAAGATAGGACTCTGATTCCAGCTGTGTCCTTGAATTATGCAAGGTAGCTTCCTAATTGCTACAAGTGTATCCTTGACACCCTACCTCTCACCTTTTTTTATTAGTTTTTAATTAATTTATTTCACAATTATTCATCAAATTCATTCGATTTAGATTTCATCTTATTCTAGTTCTATTTCTACTTAGTTTTAGATCACGTACAGATATCAGTCCCTTGGGATTCGACCTCAGTCTCATCGAGTTTATTACTACATCACAACCCTATACTTGGGGAGTGAACAATATGTAACCCATTGATGCTTATTAGCCCCATGTGACGCGGCCCATTATGCATGTACGAAGCCCATTGTGGTGTGTTTGAGGGCTAGGCTATGGAGCTATTGTGATGTATGTTAGGCCCATGTGAAAGGCCCACCGTGATGTGTATTAAGCTCTTGAGTGAGGCCCATGGTATTGTATATTTGTCCCTTGTATGAGGTCATAGGTCCACTATATGTTAGGATCTATGTGAGCCATTCCTTGGGGGCAATGTCGGTTAAATGTCCACATTGTCGAGGTCGATTGTTGATGCCGGTTATTGATACCGATTATGAGTATGTGACAGCATAACATCATGATACATGCCCATACGCATCATCTGCATGTTTGTTATGAGATGTGGTTGATCATTGCATATGTCATTGAGCATGTTGTTATGAGACTCCCTGATAGGCGGAGGTTATCTCACTTGAGCATGCAGTATGCACAGGATTGATGCATGACTGGATTGTATGACTCATGCAACTCGCATTATGATTACTGTACGCCTTAGCGACACCAGGGTCGTAGCCTCCACAGGCATATCATGTATGGCCAAATGGGACACCGAAAATGTTTGGTTCTAGCATACGGGCGCCATAGATGTCCCTGGGTGAAAATTTCTAAACCTGCGTGGCCAGGAGATGCCCCAACGTCGAGATCAAGTGGATATATATGAGCGCATGAGGGCCGTATACCAGTAGGCCACGTCTCCCACTGTATCGTGGTCGGTTGGGAGGGGTTGGGACCTTACCCGCCTGAGTGAGGGGGCAATATCTAGGTTGAGTTTGACCAGCTTGAGGAATGGGTCCGCTATCGACGAGCCGGGCCCGATATTGATGGGCGGATAGTGAGGTCTCTTCTACTTACCTAGTTGTGCGCTCGGATAGGGGCGACAAGTTGGCGTAGTGTAATAGACCCCGGTGATGATCGCAGAGAGGAACTGTACTGATATGTGGATTTAGTGAGCAGGAGTTGCATACTCATTCATGCATTTATTCAGTCACTATCTATTCGGGTTGGTGGTGCGCAACTATTTGTTACGTGTGCCTTCGCAATGGCCAGAATTTCGGTTGGAGCGCTCAACTAACTTGAGATCAGGAGTTTACCACATTGAGTCTGACTATCCAAATTTAGGTATGAGACTGGTTTGGATAGAAGTCCCTTGTGATAGACCCCATAGCCCGCGATACTACGTACTATCATCCCGACTTCACACTCCAGTATGGTCATTTCATTCGCACCGCATATTGCATGACATTCGCGGTATACGACATTTTGGGTTATTGTGTCCCTGCATTTATATGGTCTAGATAAGGCTTACGCTATTTATGTTACTCATCAGGAATGTATATTGTATTGCATCTTCTGAATCTGATATTTGGCTATCTATGATTTCTCATTTGCATAGTTGTTCTACATTGCATATTCTGACATTGATTGACTCATGGACTTGTCTGTATTTTCGCTTACTCTGTTATCGTATGATTTATGATCTTGTCAATATTCTGTTTACTATGATAATTCATGCTCTTGTCAGTATTTCTGCTTATTTCGACATTATACAATTTATGGATTACCAGTACTTTCGATAGTGTGTGATTTAAGATATTGTATCCTCGGCATCTAATATTTGGCTCGCTTTGACTCCTCATTTGCATAGTTGATTTGTGTTGTGTACCCTGATATTGTATGATCCATGGACTTATCAGTACTTCCGCTTAATTTGATTACTCTGATATGGAATACTTGACACTTACCTTGTGCACACACTTACACCACCCTCTAAGCTTTTTATAAGCTTATGCACGATAGATGCATGCAGGTGATGTTAGGTTGCAGCAATGTTGAGCTTGGAGCGTGCGGCGGTTTTTTGGGGCTTGGTTTTTATTCATGTATTTCCTTCTAGCATTGTACTCAACTGATTATATTAGTGGATATGTGATGTTGATGTTGCCTTTGTGATTTGGGTATGCTTGTGGTTATACTTATTACGACTTAAATGTACAAAAAAAATCCTCCTTATAGCATTCCAGGATCGGAATCTGGCGTATAAACGCAAGGAGCCGAGAATGGGGTACTGCGAAGGCTGTCAGCACCGGATTCGGCGATCAGAAATTTCGTGAGCCCAGTTTCCAAGTTTGGGGCATGACAGAAGTTGGTACCAGAGCATAACTTGGGAATACCTAAAGATAATATCACATATCTACTGATAGCTACCTTATACTTTATGATTGTTGAGAAATTAGAATGGTTAGATCCCCGAGTTCAGATAACCTAGAGATTTTTCTAATATAACTCCCTACCATTGAGATTGTGAGGCTGCATAGTATTCAAGTTTTAATCGTCTATGATCCATCCGAAGATTAGTAGGGTCACCATAGTGTTGATGATGCACCTTGGGGGCGAGGTTGCGATTAGAGAACGTTATCTTTATCCTTTTGTAGATTGATTGAGCCTTAACATATATACTTGATGATGTTTCCTTTTCCCTTGTTTGTTCTGTAAATTTCAAGGAAGAAATTTTTATTTGGTGGGGAGAGCTGTAAGACCCATATCCTAGCCTGTACCATTCCATAAACTTTCACGGTCCTCTCAGTCGAATTCCGACGACCCACGATGCGTAGATAGCATTGACGCACACTCTTGAGTCACATCCTGTAAACCCGAGCCAACTCAAAACGAGACCTATGTCATTGCGACCGCGTCGTCGCCGTGGTTCCGACGACGCGTCTTGTGCGTCAATGCGACGCTCAGATTATGGGATTCGGCCCGTGCATTATGTAGGCCGTTGATCACTTGATCGTGGGACCCACCTATCCCTGTTGTTGTACTTCCCTAGAAAAATAATTACTATGATGTCACCCCTAGGGTGACATCACCCTACCCTACCCCTAGCCCTAACTCCTTACAAGCAACCACCCCTTCCCTTTTTTTTTTTTTCCATAAGTCAAACTTATTAATTTCCATCACCTCACCATCTCTCTCTCCCATCACTCCCTTACATCACTTCTCTCACTCTCTCACTTCACTCCATTCCAAGCAACCCATGAGAGCCAACGTCCACCTCCATGAGAGAAAACTTGGTGTGACCCACCTTCCTATCTCTCATCCCCACCCTCCAAAAACAATCTCAACCATTGAATTTCGTCCTTTGGAGCTCTAGATCACGTTGGCGGAAGAAAGAAGTCCAAGTTCTAAAGTGGGTGTTTCTCTCTCTCTCTCTCTCTTTTATTGTTGATGGCCCACCCGATGATATACATGTTGTATCTATGCTGCCCATTTAGTGGACCACACTACAACCCATTGGTGGAGCCCACCTTGCTATCCAAACCTGGATGGAAAAAAAATACACAAATGTCATACTTATCAGGTGGGCCACGTACATGTGGGACCCACCATGATGTCCGTGTTCATCCATGCCGTCCAGCGTCCAGAGACGTTGGATGTGATAGGGAAGGCTAACATGGAGTGCGTGCACTGACTGGAGTATGTACTAACAAGCTAACAAAAAAGAAAATAATAAAATAATATTTAATACATATGAGTGAGATTTTGGGGTGGGCTATTCATGTAGGCCCCACCTGGATACATTAATTTAATCCAAGCCGTGCATTCTATTCCCTAGATTATTTTAAGCGTTGAGCCGAAAAATGAGGTTAATCTGACTCTCAGATGGGCCCTAGCATAGCAAATAGTGTGTCTACCACTGAAATCCACTCTGTTGTTTTGATGCATCAAAAATATAGTGAATATTGGATTTGTTTAGTCCGTCTCAGGCCATGGAATACAATGGGTGGTGTGGATCTGCCTAATGTGGGCCCTGCATGCAAAAACCATACAAAAAACCAATTTTCAAAAATAAAATAAAATGGCAGTAGCAGCTGTTGCCGCTGCTTACCGTCAGAGGACGCCAGAGGCGTCCTGTTGCGTAGGCGGACGGGCCAGGGACCACTGTCCCAGCCGTGGGCCCCACTATGATGTGTGTAGTATATCCACAACGTCCATCTTGTAGGCTCCCCTCCGGGCAGTGGGCCACCCCAAGAATAATCTATATACAGAGCTCAGGTGGCCCACATCATAGGAAACAGCGGTGATTGAACGGCTGTCATTAAAACCCATTTTTTGGGTTCACAGAAGTTTTGAAACATTAAGAAATTTGTTTTTCCCATTCATATGGGTCCGTGTGACCTTTTCAACGGATTGGATGGAAAGTAAACATTATGGTGGGCCCCACATGGGACCCACGGTAACGTACGAGTTTTATTCACACCGTCCACTGTCGTGGACGGCATGTATGCTTTTTATCAACGCTGTCCAGCCATTCGCTGGACGGCCAGTAGGCCCCACTATGTTGGTGTTATATCCAGCCGTTCTGCTATCTAGTGGGCCACACGTGTGGACCCCACCATGAGGTATGCCGTCCATTCCTATGGGACCTACCATGATACATGTGTTGCATCCAAACCGTCCAATCCTTTGGCAAGCTCGTCCTACAGGCTTGAGACTAAAAATAAGTCAGATCTAAGGTTCAAGTGGACCCCACCTTACTGTATGTATTCTATAATCACACCATCCGTGGAATGAATGTCTAGAGGCTGGTGTTTGATTATATATAATAATAATATATAATATTTCCTAATATAAATAATAGTGGCATATAATATTATATAAATATTATATAATATTATATAGTGGACCCCACTTGAGACCCACCTGTGATGGGATTAGATTGGCAGGTGTACCACACACTAGCCTATAGCTATTATTGAAACAACAGGTTATGTGGAGCCCACCTTGGTGACGTGTGCAACCCATGTGTGGGACCCTCCTTGAAGCATGTGTTGCATCCAAACCATCCATCTAATTGGCAAGCCATCTTAGGCTTAAAACTAAGAATGAGGTTGATTTATTAGGTGGACCACACCATAGAAAGCAGTGGAGAGACGAACACTTACCATTGAAGTCCTTTTTGGACCATAGTAGTCTTGGGTTAAATTGATATTTATTTTTCCTCCTAACCAAGTCTTTGTAACCTTACTAACAGGCTAGATGGAAATAAATTTGATAGTGGGCCTTGGAATTGTAAACTGTGAAAATCATTTTCTCCACTGCTATTTGTGGAATGGTCCAGATCCTTCAATATGATCTTTTTTTGGGAATGTATGAGGCCCACCTTAGTATATACACAAGGCCTATTATGATACGTATTAGGCCTATGGACAAGGCCCATTGTAATGTATTTGGAACCCGTGAGCAGAGCCCACCACATATGTTCCACCTTAACCGTCCAGGTCATATAGGGCCAGCCTCGATGTATGTTTTACTCACACCATCCGTGGGATGTGTGACCCACTAGATGTATGCATTCTATATCCACACTAACCATCTGGTGGGGCCCATCTGCTGCATGTGCAGGGCTTACTTATTGTGCATTTGTGCAGCCCATTGATGCAACCCGCTTGATGTGCGTGAGCCCCATTAGTGCAGCTCATTGATGTAAGGCCCGTTATGATATGTTAGAGGCCCATGGTTGAGGCCCATTAGGATGTGTTTATGGCCCATTTGGTAAGGCCCACAAAGATGTATTTTCGGCCCATGGGTCGAGGCCCATTGTGACGTATTTCCATCCCGTATGTCGTATCCTATTATAACATGTTTCTAGCCCAGTTATCGAGGCCCGACTTGATGTATATAAGGCCCATTAGTGCGGCTCATTGATGCGGCCCACTTGTTGGATTGACGCCCATTGATGCGGCCCAATGGTGCGACCCACTGTGATGTGCATATTAGGCTAATGGTGCGGCCTAATGTATCGACCCACCGTGATGCGTAGGCCCGCGCGCTGCTTGTGTAAGGCCCACCTGTGATGACTATTTGAGGCCACCTGTTGGATATTTGGGCCCACCTTATGTTTGACTCTACATGGACCACTGCTGGGGAGCAATGTTCGTTAAATGTCCACTTTGATGGGCGATGATGGTTGAATGTCCATATTGTGACCTTCCCATAGGCCATGTTCGACCAATCAACGAGGCTGATTATTGATCGATTCTGATTGACGTGATTGATTTATCGATTTTGATTATCGACTATCGATTCCGATTGTCATGGCCGATTAATCGATTATCGATCGAGGCCAATTATCGTGGCCAATTACCAATTATGATTGTTGTGGTCGATTGACTGGTTATCAATCGAGGCTAATTATCGTGGCCGATTGGCCGATTATCGATCGAGGCCAATCATCGTGGCCGATTGTGGATTCCAATTGTGATGTATATTCTGGCCATGGGTTGAGGCCCATTGTGATATATTTGGGACCCCTGGGTTAGGCCCATTGTGATGTATAAAGGCCCATGGGCGTGTCCCATTGTGATGTATATGTAACCCATGTGATGGGTATTAGCCCCATGTGACGTGGCCCATTATGATTGTACGAAGCCCATTGTGGTGTGTTTGAGGGCTAAGCTATGGAGCCATTGTGATGTATGTTAGGCCCATGTGTGAGGTCATGGGTCCACTATATGTTAGGATCTATGTGGGCCATTCCTTAGAGGCAATGTCGGTTAAATGTCCACATTGTCGAGGTCAATTGTCGATGTCGGTTATTGATACCGATTATGAGTATGTGATAGCATAGCATCATGATAAATGCCTATACGCATCATCTGCATTTTGTTATGAGATGTGGTTGATCATTGCATATGTCATTGAGCATGTTGTTATGAGACTCCCTGATAGGCGGAGGTTATCTCACTTGAGCACGCAGTATGCACAGGATTGATGCATGACTGGATTGTATGACTCATGCAACTCGCATTATGATTACTGTACGCCTTAGCGACACCAGGGTCGTAGCCTCCACAGGCGTATCATGGATGGACAAATGGGACACCGAAAATGTTTGGTTCTAGCATACGGGGGCCATAGATGTCCCTGGGTGAAAATTTCTAAACCTGCGTGGCCAGGAGATGCCCCAACGTCGAGATCAAGTAGATATATATGAGCGCATGAGGGCCGTATACCAGTAGGCCGTGTCTCCCACTGTGTCGTGGTCGGTTGGGAGGGGGTGTGACCTTACCCGCCTGAGTGAGGGGGCAATATCTAAGTTGAGTTTGACCAGCTTGAGGAATGGGTCTGCTATCGACGAGCCAGGCCCAATATTGGCTGGCGGATAGTGAGGTCTCTTCCACTTATCTAGTTGTGCGCTCGGATAGGGGCGGCAAGCTGACGTAGTGTAATAGACCCCGGTGATGATCGCAGAGAGGAACTGTACTGATATGTGGATTTAGTGAGCAGGAGTTGCATACTCATTCATGCATTCATTCATTCACTATCCACTCGAATTGGTAGTGCGCAACTATTTGTTACGTGTGCCTTCGCAATGGCCAGGATTTCGGTTGGGGCAGGCGACTAACCTGAGATCAGGAGTTTACCACATTGAGTCTAACTATCCAAATTTAGGTATGAGACTGGTTTGGATAGAAGTCCCTTGTGATAGACCCCATAGCCCGCGATACTACATACTATCATCCCGACTTCACACTCCAGTATGGTCATTTCATTCGCACCGCATATTGCATGACATTCGCGGTATACGACATTTTGGATTATTGTGTCCCTGCATTCATATGGTCTAGGTACGGCTGACGCTATTTGTGTTACTCATCAGGAATGTATATTGTATTACATCCTCTGCATCTGATATTTGGCTATCTATGATTTCTCATTTGCATAGTTGTTCTACATTGCATATTCTGACATTGATTGACTCATGGACTTGTCCGTATTTTCGCTTACTCTGTTATCGTATGATTTATGATCTTGTCAATATTCTGTTTACTATGATAATTCATGCTCTTGTCAGTATTTTTGCTTATTTCGACATTATACAATTTATGGATTACCACTACTTTCGATAGTGTGTGATTTAGGACATTATATCCTTGACATCTAATATTTGGCTCGCTTTGACTCCTCATTTGCATAGTTGATTTGTGTTGTGTATCCTGATATTGTATGATCCATGGACTTGTTAGTACTTTCGCTTAATTTGATTACTCTAATATGGAATACTTGGCACTTACCTTGTGCACACAGTTACACCACCCTCTAAGCTTTCTATAAGCTTATGCACGATAGATGCGTACAGGTGATGTTAGGTTGCAGCAATGTTGAGCTTGGAGCATGCGGCGATCTTCTGGGGCTTGATTTTTATTCATGTATTTCCTTCTAGCATTGTACTCAACTGATTATATTAGTGGATATGTGATGTTGATGTTGCCTTTGTGATTTGGGTATGCTTGTGGTTATGCTTATTACGAGTTAAATGTACAAAAAAAATCCTCCTTGTAGCATCCCAGGATCAGAATCTGGCGTATGAACGCAAGGAGCCTAGAATGGGGTACTGCGGAGGCTATCAGCACCGGATTCGGCGATTGAAAATTTCGTGAGCCCGGTTTCTGAGTTTGGGGCGTGACAATAAGCATAACCCACAAACAATAACAACCAGCAAATCACCACATATTCACTATAATCAAAACTTTAAATACAATGCGCATAAAGGGAAATACAAAGATAATAATGATAGAAACTCCAGAAGCTCTGCAGCACGCTCCTGCTCCCGCTCAGCTATGACCTAGCGTCACCTGCACGCATCAATCGTGCATAAGCTTATACAAAGCTTTGAGGGTAGTGAAAGTGTGTGCGCAAGGTACCAATGCAAGTATGTAATATTAGAGTAATACGGAATATGCTGGTGAGTCCATGAATACTATCAGCCGTAACAAACTATGCGATGCAAGGCATGAATGCTGTCGGCCACACCAAGGCCTTGTGTTGCAATGCAAGGCCTACATAGCCAATGTCACGTGCAAGATGCTGCTCAAGCATACCAATCCACATATTAAACCAGCTCATCTATGGAGTATCATATATCAGTACAGTTCTCTCTGGATATTCATCGGGGGTCTAGTACACTCTAAACCAGATTACCGCCACATCACGCACAATAAGGTGAGTGGAAGAGACCTTACCATCCGCTTGCCGATATCGTGCTCGGCTTGTCGATAGCTGACCCATTCCTCAAGATGTTCAAACTCAGCCTAGCTTTGTCCCTCCTCTCGAGCAGGTAAGGTCGCACCCCATTTCAACTAACTACGACACAGTGAGAAGCGCGACCTCTTGGTATTCGGCACTTAACGCTCATACATCCACTCTGTCTAGACATTGGAGTGACCTCTTGTTACATAAGGGTTTAGGAAATTTCACCCCGGGACATCTATAACACCCCATGTAGAGAAAAGATTTTCGGTATCCAATCCTGCCATCCACGATATACCTGCGAAGGCTACAGCCCTGATGTCGCTAGGGCGTACAACAATCATAACATATAATGAAAGATGTATGAGTCACACAATCAGGTCATGCATTAATCCTGCGCGTACCGTGCGCTCATGTGGGACAACTTTGCCTATCAGGGAGTCCCAATAAACAATCTGCCCAATGCAATATGCAATGATTAGTCACATCTCATAACAAACATGCAGATGATGCGTATGAGAATGTATCATAAAGGTATACTATCGCATACTTATAGTTGGCATCGATAATCGGCCTATACACAAGGCGGGGTCCATGGAAGGACAATAGATCTTATAACATGAGGGTCAGTCCTCAACTGTGGATATACCAAATCTGATAGCACGGATCCTTCTGCCTACGATGAGGATGAATTCTCCTCATATTAAGGTTGGGCTTGGGTGGCCTACCTATAAACCTAAGGATCTAAAATGAGCTTCTTTCACCATACTATCATATGGCCCACTAGATGCCCTAGGGGGCCTGGTTAAGTCCTAGATGGACTTCAGGATTAACATAATTCTACTAGTAACTAATGGGGGCCCAACTCATTTGGGCCAATGCGAATAGGTGGATCATGCAAACATCAATGGGGCCTAATGATTAGGGCTAACCCACTTAGAAAAGGATGAGAATGAGCCTAACAAAGGCCTAAGAGAAGGTCACAATGTAGACATTTAACTATCATTGCCCATCAATGTGGACATCTAACCAACATTGCTCCCAAGGAATGGCCCACATAAAGCCAAACGTATAGTGGGGCCCATGGCCTCACTCAAGGGCCTAATATACATCATATTGGGCCTCACTCGTGGGCCTCACATACATTACATTTGAGCCTCACACATCGGCCTCATGCACATCACAATGGGGCACATCCCACGGGCCGTCTATACATCATAATGGGCCACATTCCATGGGCCGTTTATACATCACAATGGGCCACATCTATGGGCCTCAAATACATCACAATGAGCCACATCTATGGGCCTTAAATACATCACAATGGGCCACATCTATGGGCCTCAAATACATCTCAATGGGCCACATCTATGGGCTGCACCAATGGGCCTCATACACATCAAGTGGGCTGCATCACATGGGTTGTAACAATGGGCCTCATATACGTTAAGTGGGCTGCATCACATGGGCCGTAACAATGGGCCTCATATACATCAAGTGGGCCGCAACAATGGGCTACACCATCTACACCATTCATCTATTTTAGAGATCTTTTTAGAGATTACCCAAAAATAAATCACATCGGAAGATCATCTGGACCATACCACAACTAACAATGGAGATAATGATTTCCAACCTTAAAATTACCGGGGCCCACCATAACGTTTATTTTCTATCCAATCTGTTCATGCGGTCACAAAGACCTGAATCAAGAGGAAAAACAAATATCATATTGATCCATAATTTCTGTGATCCTTAAAGGATTTCAATGGTAGGCGTTCCATTCTCCAATGTTTTCTGCAGTGTGGTCTACCTGATAAATCTGCCTCATTTTTAGTCTCAGGCCTGAAGATCAGTTCACCAACTGGATGGACGGTTTGGATATAACACATACTTCAGCGGGCCTACAGAACTGCTGTCACGCCCCAAATCCAGGGACGGACAGCTTCTGTGATGCCCCGAATCCGGCACTCGACTTCCATACACAATGTCCCGAGTTCGGCACACCATAAGGAAGATTTTCAACTAAATTTTTTTATATAATAATACATGAGCATGAAGATTCATGATCAAATTACCAAGCAATACTCTCCATTATAAATCTTGATGGTTACAAGTACAATGCTTTACAAAAGGTACATAACGTCAACATTGCCAAATCGAAAAATAAATGCAATGCATCGAGAAAACTAAGTCTTCCAAGCTACTCCAGCCCTGAAAAAATGGAAAATAGGAAGCTTAGGCAAAAATCCTAGTGACTACTGTAACACCTTGAAAATCGAGGGTCGTGCATATGCTCGACTCCCGAGTTCCCGAGGTCACTTATAGCCAATTTTCATTAATATGCGATCCAATCTAAATGTGCAGCCTGGAATCTCCTGGAACATGAAGTACATCCACACAAGTCCACTGAAATGAAAGAGACTGAATACAAATATGTATATATATATACATGTCCAAAGGAATACATGGGTCGCATAAGATTCTACCCAATAAAATCGCAAAAGAATAGTAACTCCAAAAAAGAATAAAACTGAGCCCCCCTGCTCAGTGATCCAATTCTGCCTCTCAAGCTGGCGGAGAACCGCCATCAACTGGGAGTAGGACAGCTCGTCTTCCTCCTCGAAGCTCGCCTCACCAGGCTCCTCTAGTCCCGAGTCACCTGCATCTATAAATGGGTCTGGTTGGTGTTTTAAAACACTGTCCCAGAGTGGGAGTGAGTGATCAACTCAGTGGGTGCTATTAGTCTTAAGTTATCACAGGTATCAATTATAATATGACATTAATGAAAAGCAGTCAAGCATAAATGTCAAACTAATCTTATTAATGCGCATGTATACAGCATGACATGATGCATGCCCTCACCACAACGCTCCCTCGTGCAACACCATCTAACGATCGCCAATGCCAACACTCCTTCAGTGCTACCTCGACTGCCGAGTCGCCACCCTAACTAGTGCGATGCAATAGTCATGTTAGCCATGTGATTAGTTAGGTCCATTCATCTAGCAGGTTAAGGAATCTGGTACACCCCACGTATCAATGCCCTAAACGGGTTGCGAGGCCAAGACCCCCCAATGCGTGAGGCCGAGACCCCGCGGTCCGTGATCCCGTCGGGTTCCTCATCCCCGACTTCAAGTACATGAGGAGTGCCATAAGAAAGGGATCGCTCGCGGTCACTACGGGGAGGCGCGGTACCCCAGCATAGGCCGACAGCTCGGACACAGTGTCCCATTCCACTATGCCCGGCTCACGAGGCTATGGACCAAATTTCAAGTAGGTTATTGATGGGCTACAATGGTTGTAAGGTGTTCCAGGTTCCATACAAGTGTGAACAAGCAGGGTTAATAATCAAGGTTGGTCACACAGTGGGCTAGACCACCTGAGTCGGGCGAGCATGAGGCGAGTGACATCGGGCACAAAGGACCCATGTAGTCGAACTACAGCCACCCGAACACACCCGCCCAAACGCATGGGTCTAGCCATAGCATAGTCCAACCGATGGGACTACCGTCACTTCTCAAATTCCTGACCAACCCAAGGATAGGAATAGGGACTCATAGCATGCCAACTACCAAAGTAATATCAAGCATATTCAACACCATGTTCTCATGTTGCTCAACATACAATTCAAATTTCTCTAACAAGCAAACTATTAATATCATGAATAAAGTGTATGTGTGTGGTGTGGTTTGGTGAGGAAGTTAACACTTCCTCCAACTTAAGAAATCACATACACAAGGGTAATGAATCATACATCTTATGAAGCAATAACACATAGGAAAATCAAACATGGCATGAACATATAATAACCCATACATAAAATCATGTGAGAGACAAGAACAATCTTCATAAGAGTCAAACCTACAATTCCATACTATTGCAACAAACATACAATTCCTAGGGTTCCTCTAGTTCTCCTAATATGGCATCCAAGCAATCAAAATCATTAATCTCATACTAGAATTGGTGCTAGGCCACCTAAGATCAATAGTCCGCACCTTCGAATTCGTTGGAGGCTTGGGAACGACCTAGGAGCAGGAATTTTTGGGGTTGAACGGCCGAATCCCTAAAGCAAGCATTTGTATGTTAGAATCCATGCTAATCTCTCCTCAACACATGGATTTTAAGAAAAAGGGGTGAGGGATTTTACCTAGACGATCAACAGAGTGAATGTGTGGTTGTGGTGGAGGGATTTCCTTGGAGAAAGGGTAGAGAATTGCAAGGTTGAGCTTCCTTGGGCCCCACCATCAACAACACCTTCCTTCACTCTCTTCTTCCTCTCTCTTTCTCCTCCTTTCTCCTCTTTCTTTTCTCCTTTTTCTCTCTTCTCTCTTTCCTTATCTAGGGTAAAATCGTATGGGGAGAGAGGGTGCCCAAATGAGGCCCTTTTATAATACCAGATTTGGTGAAAATGGCCCAAAGTGTTAGGTTTTTACTATACTAGACCTATGGGAGGGTCTTTTCAAGATCTAGGGCCCACTATAGGGTATACATATTGATATACACCGTAGGATAGTTAGCCCTAATGATGATCTACGTATGAACATGATCGGCCCGCCATTTGGATGCGCCGATCGACAGATATGATTAGAAATCTGTTCAACGGTCACCGATGGTCGATCGGGGCCACGACTATACCGATATGAGCAGGGAAATATCCTTACTCCATGTGTGAAGTTTGTCGCAAACCGACGGTCTAAAATTCTCAACTTTGCATAAGAGTGGATGACTCAATTCACTTAAGTTTCAGATCCTTTCTTTAGGGTATTTGCGCTTCTCATGTACTCATCCTTCGGCTCAAGTTGAGCGGTTCTGGACACTACCCGAGTCTGACTCCAGCGATGGACGTCGAGCCCAGTAAGACGAACATTACTCTACAATTTTGAAACTAATGGCCCACCAAGGAGCGGTCTAGAGCTTGTTCAGAAAATCAAGGCATTTTTAGAATAATTAAGTATTGAGATTTCTCGTGGACAGTGATCAAGGTTTGGATTAACTATATTTATAGGGTGACCTATTTATAACCAGTGGAAGTGGATACTTGGTCATGATCACTTTAAACCGTCGGTTTTAGATTAAAAGAGTAATGGGGTTGATTTTGTCTATTATTTAAGATCCGGGCCTTATCTGACTCTGCCCCGGTTAGATCTTTAATTTAGTCATGCTAGCCTTGATTAGTTAGCGAAGGGTTGGTTAGATTTGGGCCCTCTGGCCTTTAATTTCAATGAATTCTCACAATGGCCCTCTAGGATTTTTCATTGGCTTTGGGGTGGACCCAACACCTCCTTAGCCACCAAATTTGGTGTGTACGTGCCTTATGGCCCAATGAGGGGCCATATAAAATTTGGAAACAAACGGATGAACGGTTATGGGGTTTGAGTAAACGGTTTCGATCTTCAAATGGCCCTGTGAGGTCCATTCCGGTGATTGGATCAGTTATGGTGGCCCTCTGGTTATGAAATTCATAGGATAGTTGCTCCATGGCCCGATGAAGGGCCACGCAAAATTTAGGGACGATCGGATCTGGAGTTTGGTCGCACGGGCTCGATTTGCGATCAACGGTCACCGTTTCACGATTGGGTCCCAGAGTTTGTGGACGGGTGTAGGAAAATTCATTAGACCTTCTCTGAAAATGTAAAAGAGATCCGACAGCTGGATAGCCTTGTATCTCAGCTTCATTTGCGAGCGCCAGATTCCGATCCTAGCATAAGTGGGGTGCATTTAGTCAGTGCCAGATCCCACTTGTGGGTGTCCACTGGGTCCGTAGTCCGCGATGGTCCCCAAGCCCAATGAGATCTATGTTCTCTTGAATTTTTATAATTTTCTGACCTTCCCATGTCGCGGTATGGCCCGTACGGGCTGTCGCTAAGTGTAAACAGCCATCTGGCTTAGAGGCCTACACTAGGTTCTATCAAGGCTCGTCTGGTCTATTCAATTGAGTTAATTTTGGTCTAATTTATTTGTGATACCTCACTATGAGTGGCTTAAACAAACGGTCCTGTGGCAAATCCTACGTGGACGCCCCAGGACACCGTTCTGGTTGGGTGGGACGTTACACTACACCTGATATTCAAGTGATCGGGCGGATTCGTTGGCTTCCAACGGTTGATTAATCGGATTTGTGTGGTTCTTTACTGGCTTCACCCCTGTATAGACTAACATTAAGTGTTATTGATTATTTAAGTGATATTATAAGTTAATTAAAAAAAATTCAAGGATTTTTGGAAATTCAAAACAGTGAAAATCTAAGATGTTACAATCTACCCCCCTTAAAAATAATTTCATCCCCGAAATTGCCTAAGGGTAGTAAGTAAAGGTTTCATTATTTCATTTGCCAAGGTTTGTTGATTTCAAGTTTATATGCATGGTAGGGAGTACACTATCTATGCTAGGCTAGCTCATTTTAGTCTACCCCTCTTAAAACTTTTTTTTCACCCTGATGGTTTACTAAAATTTATTTATATACCTATTTATTTTTTTCTTAAAAAAAAATTTAGATTCATGGCGATGGCTTCCCTCTATCTAGAGTGAAATATTTATTTTTAATATTAGACCAACACGGAGAAACGGTTGTAGTGGGCTTGAACCTGATACGTTGATCATCTACCTGACCAGGGTAAAAGACTCACGTCATCCTGGTGGATCCTGGTCTTCTGCTCGGTTAAAGCAGTGAGTCTATTGGTAGTCGCTCAGGATTGAGAATTGAGTCAAGCCGTGAATGCTTCGCAGGTGTATACTTTCGTAATTCCGTAGTCCGATCAATATGAATGTTTACGGAACGACCATTATTGAAAAGTTTAAATCTCCTATTTATAAGGTTGTCCTTTGGGTCTTGGTCCGAGAGAGTTCTCATTTTAATTCTTGTCTAACTTAGTGATTTAAATCTCTCACGGTGCTTATGGTCAAATGATTATCTTAAAAAGGTTTCTAATAGTATAAAATTTTATATGTATATTACCATTTCGATCTCATGTCTAGTGGGTTAGGAGCAGACTGCACTTCAGTTTCCTAAACATTGAGAGGGAAGGAAGAATCGAAAGTTCTAAGGCATTTCAGAGGTTTGAAGTGCTAATAACGCTAAGAAGGATACAGAAAAGGAAAGACGAAGAATGTCATCTTCTCAATGTGGTACGAACCTTAATTCTTTAACAGAATAGAAAAACTTGACATATTTTACGATAATCCGCCTTTAATACTAACTTTCGGAGCCTTAAACTATGAAACACAATCCTACTCAAGGGTCCTAATTCGATTGCGTTGAAAACTAAAAATAGAAAAAAAACATATATAAAAACTAGTCTAATCATAGGATGATTCCTAGTATTATTAGAAATAAACATTCTTATCTTTCACTACATATTTGGTTTCTACTGCAGACCTTTTTAAATTTAATCCATTATAACCTATTTTGCGTTTGCAACAAAACCCATTAATAGATTCAGCTTGTTCTTTAGTTTCTGCTTTTGGAACTGTTTCCAACACCCATAGCCTGTCCTGGAACTTGCTTATCAGCTTCTATTTTAGCAGAGTCTTCACCAGTCAACCATCTGTCTTCATGATTGATCTGTTTCCTAGCCACTTCCACACCCAACATTAGTACCAAAATCAGGCATTGAATGTCCATGGCTACAACATATCTTTAATTGTGGACAACACAATATTCAGATGGGGATGTGTATATAGAATCACAGTTTATTTATTTTCATTCAGAGCAACCTCACCTATCTGTGATGAAGCACATTACATGAATGGATTGGGTGGCAGATAAAGACCATGGTAGGCCCCGTATATAACTAACAGTGGATGTTCCTTCTCAACTATTTCATGAAATGGCCCATTTGAGTTTCAGATGATCATATTCTAGTTCAATGGTTGCCTTTGGAAGAATGAAAAGAAGAAGAAAGGATTGAAGTAATGGGTTTTTAATGATGGGTTTGGAGAAGAAGAAAAGAAGAAGGAGGAGGAGATGGGTTTGAGGATGGGAGAGTGAGAGTGATGGAGTGGGAGTAGAGGGAAATGGGTTTAGGAGATAGGTTTGGGAAAAGATTTGAGAATGGGATTGGGAAATGTGAGTTGGATATGAATTTGAGATGGGGTTTGAAGTTTGGATTTTAAGATGGGTGTTGGGAATGTATTTTGATTTGGGTTTAACAATGGGTTTAGAGAAGATGAAGAGGAATGGGTAGAGGCTGGATGCTCTTGGATGGGTCTCTTGAAAATGGGTTTGAGGTCGGTTTTCATGAATGAGTTTAGAAAAGAAAGTTGAGAGTGGGATGGAGATAAATGTTAGGAGTGGGTTTTAGGAGAGGAAAGATGAAAATAATGAAGGAGTGTTGAAGGTGAGGAGTTTTCAAGAAGGGTGTAGAAAATTAGGGTGGTTTGGAGAGAGCTAGTGGAGTCAATCAAGACTCAACTTCTGCTATAGCTCCAACAGGACAACAAAGGCAACTTGTCGGATGGAATACCTAGCCCAATCTGATGAAGGGTCAGATCACACCATCCAAGTCGATGTGTTGGATCCTCAAGGCAACTTAAATTTCATTGATTAGGTGGACTACATAGCATTCTTATTAGCTTTCTTTATCTGGAAAGTTTTGGAGAATGGAAAAAAAATTAAGGTCTGTGGCCACAAACCTCAAAGGGTGTGCTTGAGTGGTGGCAACAACACCAATTGGCCTATGAAAGAAAATGGAATGGAAAATATTAATAATTGGGCTAAAATGAAGTTAAAAATGGATAGTAATTTATTGCCTCTTAGTTATTACCACCTCATATAAAAATTTTCAATTGCAACAATTTAATGATCAATCTATGCCAAAGTATATAAAATCATTTTTTTTACAAATCATTGGGTTTTGTGAATGAGCTTATGGGAGTGAATGAGTGAATGGTTTTGAATGGGTTTTGTTGAAGGAGAATGTGATGAGAATGGGTTTTAAAAAAATGGGGGTGTTGAAGGAGATGTATTGAGAATAGATTTGGTGAATGGGTTTGAGATGGTGTTGAGAATGGATTTGGTGATGGGTTTGTGAAGGAGGAGAAGATATGGTTGGAGATGTTGAGTGAGATAAATTTGGAGATGAGTTTAAGAAAATGAATTTAAGGGATGGAAGTTGAGAAGTGATTAGGAATGAGTTGAAGAAATGAGATCGAGATAACTTTGGAAAAGGTTTGAGAGAATGAGGATTGAGATGGGTTAGAGTGAAGAAGAAGATGGTGGGTTTGGGGATTGGGTTTTGAGATTGGGAGAAGGATAGTTTTCTCTAGGGTTTAGAAGGGATGATGGAGGGTAATGGGAGTAGTAGAGATAGGTTTTATGGACTCTAGATAGTATTAAAGAACAAGGGAAATGGGCCCCACTTGTGTGTATGATGAAAAGGAGGAGGGGACTTATCTTGTAATGTTTTTTATACTTTTAGTAACCTAATTATTTTTAAAATTTTTATAATGATTTACCATCAAGTTTTAAATCACCTCACCAAATTTCATACCATTTGGAGTTGTAAATAAATTGTAAAAATTCTAGAAGTAACCGCCGTCTAAAACTAACGATTTTTGGACAGTTGTCAATTCACTCCAAATTTAATCATATTATAATTTTTATTTTATTTTTATTTAAAAAATAGACTTTTTAATCTTTAATTTGGCTTTTGAATCACCTAAATCGGAGTTGTAACGAAAGAGATGTGAATTTTTAAAGTCGGACAGAAATTGCAGAAAAATGGGCCGCCCGACCCGCTGCGGCCCGCCCGGCCCGCTCGATTGGGCGTTGGCTGCGCCGGCCTGGACCGTGGGCACTGGCTGCGCCGGCCCGCTAGACGGTCGGGTGTTGGCGGTGCCGGTTGGGCGTTGTGGCGCCGAGGTGCTGGAGGGTCGCATCTTGCAACGACCATATCTCACACATCGAAATGAGTTACGTGACGTGCCATATATGAATTTGGGGTAGGAGGATCTGATCTACACAAGGAGCCTATCTATTTTATGAAATTCTTTCTATTTAGGGGCCAAAATCTTATTTTTCTTCATTTTCACTATTTTCAATGAATTTTCTTTCACCCCTAACTCTTTACCCCCAAATGGGTCGAAACTATCAAATTTGGCCCGATACTTGCTCATTTGATCTAGGACAGTGATTTTGACCGTTAAATCGTTCAGCCTCTGGTTCGTTTCTATCAATACCCCGGAAAAACTAGAGGATAGAGTGATGGTAGGTGAAGATTTTAAGGGGATAGGTTGGGGAGAGGAATTTGGGCGTAGGCCTGCTTGGCCTGTGATATTAAGCTATACCAAATGGGATTACAATGCCAATCCCAGCTCAAGATTGGGAATGACATGTCTAGAACGAGTGTGGGATGGGATTTTCAAATCCCATGATGATGAAATTCCAAGTGTAATTTGAAAGGAAATCACGGGATTTACCTTTAATTTCATGCATCCCAAACATGGTATTGGAAAACATGGGGTACAGACAATCCAGGGACAATACCTTACACATGCATATATTGTTACTCTTACAATTCCATTCACCCTAATCTCACCTATTTCGGTTGGCCCAACGGGCCCTTAGGAATTAGGTGGACTGGACTAGCTAAACTTCCTAATTAGGTGGACTCTCGGATCTCATTCTCTAACGTTACTACTCCCTCTCGCTACCAAACCCTAACGCCTTAGAAGTCCTACCCTCCGTCTAAAATTATCAATTCAGGGTATGGGATTGTTCCTAGTGTTCTAAGTCCCTGTTGGGTTTTCTATTACGTATCCTCTCAAGTCAGCGGACGCGTTAGTGAGTTCATGACACATGGCCCAATTAATTCCAAACTATTGCTCTGATACCATCTTGTAACACCTTGAAAATCGGGGGTCGTGCATATGCTCGACTCCCGAGTTCCTGAGGTCATTATAGCCAATTTTCATTAATATGCGATCCAATCTAAATGCGCAGCCTGGAATCTCCTGGAACATGAAGTACATCCACACAAGTCCACAAAAATGAAAGAGACTGAATACAAATATATATATATATATATATATATATACATGTCCAAAGGAATACATGGGTCGCATAAGATGCTACCCAACAAAATCGCAAAAGAATAGTAACTCCAAAAAAGAATAAAATTGAGCCCCCCAGCTCAGCGATCTAATTCCGCCTCTCAAGCTGGCGGAGAACCGCCATCAACTGGGAGTAGGACAGCTCATCTTCCTCCTCGAAGCCCGCCTCACCAGGCTCCTCTAGTCTCGAGTCACTTGCATCTATAAATGGGTCTGGTTGGTGTTTTAAAACACCGTTCCAGAGTGGGAGTGAGTGATCAACTCAGTGGGTGTTATTAGTCTTAAGTTATCACAGGCATCAATTATAATATGACATTAATGAAAAGCAGTCAAGCATAAACGTCAAACTAATCTTATTAATGCGCATGTATGCAGCATGACATGATGCATGCCCTCACCACAATGGTCCCTCGTACGACACCATCTAACGATCGCCAATGCCAACACTCCCTCAGTGCTACCTCGACTGCCGAGTCGCCACCCTAATTAGTGCGATGCAATGGTCATGTTAGCCGTGTGATTAGTTAGGTCCATTCATCTAGCAGGTTGAGGAATCTGGTACACCCCACGTATCAATGCCCTAAACGGGTTGCGAGGTCAAGACCCCCCAATGCGTGAGGTCGAGACCCTGCGGTCCGTGATCCCGTCGGGTTCCTCATCCCTGACTTCAAGCAATGAGAAGTGCCATGAGAAAAGGATCACTCGCGGTCACTACGGGGAGGCGCGGTACCCCAGCATAGGCCGACAGCTCGGACACAGTGTCTCATTCCACCATGCCTGGCTCACGAGGCTGTGGACCAAATTTCAAGTGGGTTATTGATGGGCTACAACGGTTGTAAAGTGTTCCAGGTTCCATACAAGTGTGAACAAGTAGGGTTAACAATCAAGGTTGGTCAGACAGTAGGCTAGACCATCCGAGTCGGACGAGCATGAGGCGAGTGACATCGGGCACAAAGGACCCATGTAGTCGAACTACAGCCACCCGAACACACCCGCCCAAACGCATAGGTCTAGCCATAGCATAGTCCAACCGATGGGACTACCGTCACTTCTCAAATTCCTGACCAACCCAAGGATAGGAATAGGGACTCATAGCATGCCAACTACCAAAGTAATATCAAGCATATTTAACACCATGTTCTCATGTTGCTCAACATACAATTCAAATTTCTCTAACAAGCAAACTATTAACATCATGAATAAAGTGTATGTGTGTGGTGTGGTTTGGTGAGGAAGTTAACACTTCCTCCAACTTAAGAAATCACATACACAAGGGTAATGAATCATACATCTTATGAAGCAACAATACATAGAAAAATCAAACATGGCATGAACATATAATAACCCATACACAAAATCATGTGAGAGACAAGAACAATCATTATAAGAGTCAAACCTACAATTCCATACTATTGCAACAAACATACAATTCCTAGGGTTCCTCTAGTTCTCCTAATATGGCATCTAAGCAATCAAAATCATTAATCTCATAGTAGAATTGGTGCTAGGCCACCTAAGATCAATAGTCCGCACCTTCGAATTCGTTGGAGGCTTGGGAATGACCTAGGAGCAGGGATTTTTGGGGTTGAATGGCCGGAATCCCTAAAGCAAGCATTTGTATGTTAGAATCCATGCTAATCTCTCCTCAACACATGGATTTTAAGAAAAAGGGGTGAGGGATTTTACCTAGACGATCAACGGAGTGAATGTGTGGTTGTGGTGGAGGGAATTCCTTGGAGAAAGGGTAGAGAATTGCAAGGTTGAGCTTCCTTGGGCCCCATCATCAACAACACCTTCCTTCACTCTCTTCTTCCTCTCTCTTTCTCCTCTTTTCTCCTCTTTCTCTTCTCCTTTTTCTCTCTTCTCTCTTTCCTTCTCTAGGGCAAAATCGTATGGGGAGAGAGGGTGCCCAAATGAGGCCCTTTTATAATACCAGATTTGGTAAAAATGGCCCCAAGTGTTAGGTTTTTACTATACTAGACCTATGAGAGGGTCTTTTCAAGATCTAGGGCCTACTATCGGGTATACATATTGATATACACCGTAGGATAGTTAGCCCTAATGATGATCTACGTATGAACATGATCGGCCCGCCATTTGGATGCGCCGATCGACAGATATGATTAGAAATCTGTTCAACGGTCACCGATGGTCGATCGGGGCCACGACTATACCGATATGAGCAGGGAAATATCCTTACTCCACGTGTGAAGTTTGGTCGCAAACCGACGGTCAAAAATCCTTAACTTTGCATAAGAGTGGATGACTCAATTCACTTAAGTTTCAGATCCTTTCTTTAGGGTATTTGCGCTTCTCATGTACTCATCCTTCGGCTCAAGTTAAGCGGTTCTGGACACTACCCGAGTCCGACTCCCGCGATGGACGTCGAGCCCAGTAAGACGAATATTATTATACAATTTTGAAACTAATGGCCTACCAAGGAGCGGTCTAGAGCTTGTTCGAAAAATCGAGGCATTTTTAGAATGAATTAAGTATTGAGATTTCTTGTGGACAGTGATTAGGGTTTGGATTAACTATATTTATAGGGTGACCTATTTATAACCAGTGGAAGTGGATATTTGGTCATGATCACTTTAAACCGTCGGTTTTAGATTAAAAGAGTAATGGGGTTGATTTTGTCTATTATTCAAGATCCGGGCCTTATCTGACTCTGCCCCGGTTAGATCTTTAATTTAGTCATGCTAGCCTTGATTAGTTAGCGAAGGGTCGGTTAGATTTGGGCCCTCTAGGATTTCTCATTGGCTTTGGGGTGGACCCAACACCCCCTTGGCCACCAAATTTGGTATGTACGTGCCTTATGGCCCAATGAGGGGCCATATAAAATTTAGGAACAAACGGATGAACGGTTATGGGGTTTGAGTAAACGGTTCCGATCTTCAAATGGCCTTCTGGGGTCCATTCCAGTGATTGGATTTGTTATGGTGGCCCTCTGGTTATGAAATTCATAGGATAGTTGGTCCATGGCCCGATGAAGGGCCACACAAAATTTGGGGACGATCGGATATGGAGTTTGGTCGCACGGGCTCGATTTGCGATCAACGGTCATCGTTTCACGATTGGGTCCCAGAGTTTGTGGACGGGTGTAGAAAAATTCATTAGACCTTCTCTGAAAATGTAGAAGAGATCCGACGGCTGGATAGCCATGTATCTCAGCTTCATTTGCGAGCGCCAGATTCCGATCCCGGCATAAGTGGGGTGCATTTAGTCAGTGTCAGATCCCACTTCTAGGTGTCCACTGGGTCCGTGGTCCACGATGGTCCCCAAGCCCAGTGAGATCTATGCTCTCTTAAATTTTTATAATTTTCTGACCTTCCCATATCGCGGTATAGCCCGCACGGGCTGTCGCTAAGTGTAAACGGCCATCTGGCTTGGAGGCCCACACCAGGTTCTATCAAGGCTCGTCTGGTCTATTCAATTGAGTTAATCTTGGTCTAATTTATTTGTGCTACCTCACTATGAGTGGCTTAACAAGCGGTCCTGTGGCAAATCCTACGTGGACGCCCCAGGACACCGTTCTGGTTGGGTGGGACGTTACGCTACACCTGATGTTCAAGTGATCGGGCGGATTCGTTGGCTTCCGACGATTGATTAATCGGATTTGTGTAGTTCTTTACTGGCTTCACCCCTGTATAGACTAACATTAAGTGTTATTGATCATTTAAGTGATATTATAAGTTAATTAATAAAAAAAATTCAAGGATTTTTGGAAATCCAAAACAGTGAAAATCCAGGATGTTACAACTACACACGGGTATGTAGTGTGTCCTACATGCATGCAAGATAAATATACTATAAAGAAATCATATATGTGAAAGGCGTGTAGCACGTAAGGTATGATGTCAATGCCAATGCAATGCATATGCATCATAGTAATACTCTGAGTCAATGCTACCAGCATCACTAAGTCATGTTTTCATTTCTTCTTTACCACAGCCATAACCATATTACACGCATCCGTAATCACATCATCATCATCATATTGTCATACAATATCATAATTGTATATCTTAGAAAGCACTATGGTTGACACCCATGCACCAGACACTAGTAGTCGATCTCGCATACCCGCCCTGTGGTGGACTTCCGCCAACTGTATATTATGGGAAACACCGTAGTCAACACCTCTACACCAGACACTAGTAATCGACCTCACATACCCGCCTTGCAGTGGACTTCCACCCGTCATGCCAGTAGCGGACTTCATTCGCGCTTCTCCTCGCCGGCGAGTCAGACCGGCCCCTGTTTGCACCTCAGCCCTTAAGCAGGTTGGAACCACCTCTTCTTAACCTGACCTCGTCAGTGGGAGTCAAATCCATGACCCATGTATCCACTCGGCCCGACGGTGAGGCAACCCTAGCTAGCATAGGGGTTTAGGGACTTTTAACCCAAGAGGCACATCATCCCCTACTATTTCCACACTTTCGGTGTCCCGTTCATTTTCAGGGATAACCTAAGTCATCATCATATATGTACATTTCATCGTTAAGATCCAACTCATGTTATACGGCATGACCGTGGTATTTTTGGATCATCATGTATGTCATGATTATACATGAATTCAAGCAACCATGATAAAGAATACGTTCAAGTGCATGTGGTTTGCATATAATGTCATGAGTTTAGGGTCTGCTTAACCTTTAACGCAAAAATGATGTATAATCATCATATGCCATTATCAACTATATCAATCCATGATCATGTGACTAAACTGAAGAGTACATGTCTTACACATGAACAAATGTATTGAAGTACACTTGCACATACCATCATTCCATAGTACATGAGTATGATCAATATTAACATGGTTAAGTAGATAAATTTAGTATGCTAGGGAGTAGAACAACATTAATCCAGTATTAAATCACATGCTTTTATTAACCACAATTACTGACATCACTAATATCATTCATAACTATCATAATCACGAGCATTAATTGTAATAAGAGTTACACCATATCCTTCGTAAGACAGATATTCCATTAGTGGTTTTGGTCCGATATGATTTTTTTCTATTGGGACCACATGGTTATACCCTAACTGGGCATTATGGTTAATGACTGGTGGTGACACAAAGTACATGCACCAAGTGGTTATGAGATGAAAGGCTTAGACATAACATATAGTAAATGAGCCACATGATGAATGGTGCTGGCGAAACTCATATAATGTAGTGAACTTCACCTTCACGTGGGTTGTTAGTAGATTGGATTTACAAATAATTATTGTAGTAGTTTTACAATGGTTTGGAAGGCACATGTAAACTTCATAAGATATATTGCGGGTTTATCTTATACACATAAGAGTTAGTTACGGTTGGATAATGCGGGTTTATCTTATACTACGTTTTGGGTCCTACTTCCAAATGGTACTATAAGCAGATGGGTCCACACATAAACATTACGGTGGGTCCCAACAAGTAGATAGTATAGGTATCTTACATAAATTAAGGTAGTACAAAGAAGAACAGTTCAGATGCACAAGGCACACGTCAACGGGCTCCATCATCAAACTGTTTGGTTGGCAAAATAATTAAATAGTGTGAATAAAATACATACATTGAGTGAGTTCACAAGTGTTTGAAAGTTATACGTTCAATTAATACTATTTCATATCGTCTGACTTATTTAGGAATTGGATCTAGGTCAATTTGGAATCATATTTTAGATTTAGCTAGCCTAATAAATAAATGATGAAATATGCAATACTCATGTCAAGGTAGGGTCCATAATTAATCTAACACACACCCTAAGTTCACATACAGAATAGGTTACACCATCAGCATAGTCCACGAGCCTAAGCAATTACACAATTCTCATATGCCCACATAGTCTTATGACTACTCCATTATCAGAAGTCCATATGGTTGAGTGGCCACAGAAATGTCGCTTTACTTGTCATAATAAGAGACTTAAGGTGAGATGATTACTGATTACTATTATTATTTTAATTATACCATAGCTCGCATAATGGGGCAACCACTTTACTAAACTTTCACATAGTCAGGCGGCCAGTACCACAATTTCACATAGCTTAACAGTCACCTAAGCACTACATGATTATATGGTTGGGCCACACATTCCCCACATACCCACATGATTTACAGCTATTCATGTTACGCATGATCATAAGATTTATAAGCTATATATTCAACATCATTTCGCCAAATCTACTTGGCATTTATCCTGTCAGTGATCATATGGTTAAGGGCCACAACAATCATAAATCCACTTAAACAAGTAGTCATATAGTTGCCCCAATTTCATGCAGTTAGGTGGGCTATAAAAATCATGCACTCACATGGTGTGGTGGCCCACACAACTTTCACCAATTCACACGACTAGTTGGGCCAACTAAGATCCCAAATTCCTATAGTGTAGTGATTCACATGATTCCTACCAACTGACGGTCTAAATGAGGAATAACTATTACAATGGGTACCATGAAAATGATGTAGATTGCAGTAAATATATAGGCAGCACCACACTCTAAAATGATCTAATCAAAATAGATGAATGGCTGGTAAAACATGTACATATATTAGGTGGTCCATGATCAGTTAAAGAGAATAAATGGATAAATTTCTCACAAACATTACCGCAGCTCCAGGAAACATTTAACGGTGGACAAGTGATCAATATTGCTCTCGTAGCATGAGATTTGGATCTGACTAGTCTATGGGACCATACCCTAAAATGATAAGGATAAACCGATGAATGACATGAATCTACATCATACTACAAGGTGGAGTCCATAGTCAAGGAAGCATCCCAGCATATAAGGGCACATTAGAGCCTAAGAATTTCTAATGGTTATTACTATTGTTTCTACTTATAGCGTGACCCACCTAAAATTGAGTTCTACTTCATCTTGTGTCCACGGGTAGGGGGTGGGCCCACTTTCCAAGTGACTGGAAAATATGGGCAGTGTGGGTATACAACACATGCACCTAGGTGGGCTTCACATACATCACATTATGTCCAGGGAGTTTTCATTGGTAAGCATACAATTCCCCTTCCTTATTATTATTATTACTATTATTATATTTTGTATAATTATGGGTCCCATGAACAATTTGTACAACAAACAACTTCATAGTTGATACCACCCACTAGATGAATGACATGGATATAAGGTACATACGTTGGGTGGGGGTGGGGTTCATAACACATAGATGGTCTCAATGATGGACCACTTGGATATAAAATATATGTAACGAGTTGGATCCATGGTCTAATAGCTGACCCAACTTTGGTGGCAGTTACACATCACAGTAGAACTCAAAGGATTTAATAGTAGGGATTGATATTCCCACTGTTTCTTATAGTGTGGTCCATTTAAGGTGTAGATCTGCCTCATTCTTTTTCTCATGACTTAAAATGGTCTGAAGGAGTGGATAAATGGCCCAAATATACTTTTCATCACCAAGGTGGGCCCCATAAAAATCTAAGTATTTTGAGTACAATTTTCACTGTCCAAGTGGCATGGCCTGCATGAACTTCTAATCGGCTTGATTTTTGGGACCATACAATAAATGAGGCTAGTAAGATGGATGAATGGTGTGGATTTAACACATACATCATGGTGTGGCCATGATCACCGCCCTCTCTGGACGTTCAGGGAGGACGTCACCTCCTCCTCGTCCCTTTTATTTTATTTTATTTTATTATTTTTATTTCTTTTTGTATATTTCTCATCAAGGTGGGTCACTTGAGAGATCCAGTCCATCTATTGTGTGTGTCCCACTTGGTGGAGGGGTCAGTCCAAGTTTCAGATGCATCAAAATATCAGGTGGGCCCCAGCAAGTATGGGTGTGATGGGTTGTATACTTGATTTGACTTGATTGATTGATGGGATGGGTTCTAGAGATTCTCTCGGGATTGCAAATGCACGACATTTCTATGAGATAAACGCGGGCCCACATCTCCTGGTCCGGATATCGCATCGATGCACAAGACGCGGCGTTGGAACCGCGGCGACGGCGCGGTCGCAATAATACAAGTCTCGGGTCAAGTCGACTCAGATCTATTGGGTACGACTTAGGGTCGCTTGCAAACGCTGTCTACAGATCGCAGGTTACCGGAATTCAACGAGGAGGATTGCAGATGTCTAAGGAACAGTACATACTAGGATACGGGCCTTACATGTATCCTCATAAAGTTACATTTGTATTTATAATGGCACTTATATGCATCCATTAAAAGATGCATGAATGTACATATCCATTATATTAATACGATGCATGTAGATATTAATATAATTGTCGTTGATGCAAAAATCCGGTCCACCCTTTTTAGACCTTCGAGTACCTGCACATGAATAAGACAAAGGAGACCTTGACTAGAGCAAGGGACCCTCCGATGCCAAAGTCAGGCTGGGAATCTGGATCTTATAATATAGAGGGGTTTTGAGAGAGAGAGATTTTGCGTACCTTTTACCATTAGAGAAGCTCCCATTTATAGGAGAGAAAGAATCCCGTAGTTTGGGGATTCTTTCCTGATATCTTGGAGATCTGTTACGATTCAGGATCTTCTCGAGATTGCAAGATCCTGCGATCATCGGGATTTGATATTATCTTCTAAAGATCTTTGAGACTTAGGAAGATCCTTCGATCCATAGCTCGGCTTTAGGTCGGATCTCAAGGCAGGTGCCGAGTTGGGAATGAATGACACTGACCTGATCGACATATCTGCATTCACCATTTTCGACTGTTAAATAAGCTAGAAGGTTCGTGTTCCCTTCATCTGGGTGTTGAACCATTTTAACCTTGCCAGGAGCGTTGTTTAGTTTATGGCGATCTATGACCGGGCTACGGTCGGTCTGTAATCGTCCTGTAACTGATCTATGATCGATCTGTGACCGATATATAACCGATCTAGGGCCGGTCTGTGATCATCCTGTGACTGAACCATGGCCGGTCTATAATCGATTTACGACTGAGCTATGGTCGATCCATAATCGACATGTGGCTGGTTTATAGGCGATCCATAATCGTCCTTTAGCCGACCTATGGATTAGGTCAGTCTTTCAACCACTTGTGTGAGCTTAGAAGCTTTTCGAGTGTCCTTGCATTTGCATTATCTTTCTTGAAGGTCAGCCTGCTTTCGGATGTAGAAGCTTTATCAGGCTCGGGTTTCACGGGCTCAAGCTTTACCAAACTGTTGAGTTGTTCCATTTCATAAACCGACTTATGAACTTGTAGATTTTTACTCAACAATTATTAAATTCATACTTTAAACCAAAGATCACCAAAAGCTTATACATGCATACTCCAAACCTAAGCCCACTTGAGATATAAAATCTTTTCTCCTTATTTCTTCTTTGAGTTCTTATTATTTGTTAATAAGTTTAAAAGATAATACTATATCTTTTCATAAAATCGGATTGCGTACTAACTTGGTATGCTTTTATCGTACTAAGTAAACTTTGTTGGGCTCACCATAAATTTACGTGGTTTACCCATGCTAATAAATTAGGTTAAATTTTAGGTCTGGGCCCAGCCCAATACTTCAATTCAAGCGCGGCCTAAAGTAAACTGGGGCTCTTAATGTAGCAAGTCAAATTCGAAATTTGGTTCGCTCCAAATCTATATAATGCGGAGTTGGATTTTAAAATATGTCTAATTAATTAAATGGGTTGGATTTAGGTTTACAAAAATAAATCTGAATCATATTCAGGTAAGATCTGGATGTAGTAGTGAGATCCAATCGGATCCCCACAATTGCATGCTTCAAGTTTTTAGCTGTTTCGACTTCCACAATAGTATGTTCTGTGTGGTTGTTCCACATCTGCTCTTCAGACTTCAATACTCCTACATGATTCAAGTTGAAAATATTTAAATTGCATAATTTTATTGCTAAATTAAATATATTATCTTATATATTTTTTAGATTTGTGATGTAGTGGCTTCAAACCTACATCTGACCCAAATTCGATGGCTATATGAATTTTTGGATCGGAAATAGAGCTAGTTATTTATGAGTGGATCAGATATGGATATCAACTTTTTGATCCGAGTCGGATCCGAATTCCACAATAGATTTTCAGACTTGAGCTGGATCCAACTGGATCCGATCAAGATCTGACCCATTGAGAACCCTAGGTAAAAATCGAAGGCCTGATGAGCCCGCCCAGCCCATTGACAGCCCTAGTCTGAGGCAGATTGCTGCAAGCAGGGTGGACGTGACCCAGGCTAGCTGGGCCCCACCCGTCTGAGCTTGATTTGGGCTGAGGATAAAGGCCAGTAAGTAGAGTCTGGTCAAGAGTTTTAAGGCTGATAATGAGTGGGCCAGGGCTGATCATGGGCAGCCATAGGGCTGGAACGATGGGCGGGTGTGGCCACTTGCAGACCAGCCCAAGACACAATACTAGGACCTGTTCAAACTTTCAAACCAATCGTAGTTTTGAAACCGGTTTATGGTAGCCACACCGTACATGTGGCAATAGGTGTGCTGATTGGACCGTTCATCTAGTAGGTCCATCCATCTGAGTTTTGTTCCAAGTCAGGTAGTTTCACGTGTTGGGTTTTTCAATACTTTATAAGATCTGATGTGTAATGAAATTAACAGACGGTTCAAATTGATCAATTAGACAGTTCAAGTGTCCCGTCCGAACGACAGTGTTGGATCATTTCTCTAGTCTTGAAGTGAATGGGGTTGGAATTTAGTGGTGAGGGTTTTTTAGATGCTCTGAACGGTCAATCTTCATGGATCTATTGTGAATGGGACATTAAAATACTCAGCCACATAGATAGTTTTGATCATTGACAGTTAAAGATGAATCAGAGCTGTTGAAAGAAAAAACTCACATTCAAATTCATAAATCAATAGTTAGTATACTACTATCTAAGTGTGATCCATCTGAAACAACACCCAAAACATGGATGGTTCAGATCATGCAGCAGTCTCTGCATGTGAGCCCTATTAGAATGACTCACCCAGCTGACCATTCATTGATCAGATTGGATCATCCTCCATGGGGCCGATTGATGTAGAGCGGGTCGCGGACAAGGAAGTTATCCGGACCATTGGGACCTTAAAACGGGCATATCTCACAAACCAGAATGAATTATCCGACGTGCCTTATATTATTTTGGGTAGGACGAGTTACTTTGGCCATTCAACCCCACTATGAATTTGTGAGATTCCATGGTCAAATTTTCATTTTATTTTCATTTTTACTATTTATATTAATTTTATATTAACTTTTAGTTTGATTATAACTCTTTCATACTTTGAGTTTTAAAAGTTGTGCCCAACATAAAAAGTGGTTTTAAAAGATAGGAGAATATCATGGTTAAGCCAAATAGGACACTATTTATGGCCGAAAATCATAATGCCCGGTAGAAATCATGAACTTCTATAAATATTAAGTTTACTATTTATGATAAGTCACGATTTCTAGGAGTTTAAGTTGTAGTTTAATTCCTAAATTTCTTCCGAGGCTTAGTATCCTTATTTAAAGGATTATAAACTCGTTTATTCAGGGCAATCAATCAATTTATGAATTTTTAAAAATTTTATTTCTATTTCCTCACTGCGGATTCAAGATATATCCATGAGCAGTCCAGGTAAGCTATGTGGATTCGAAGTAGCTATCCTAAGTATAATCGTGAGGAGTCCAGATAAGCTATGTGGATTCGGAGTAGTTATCCCCTTTAGGAAGACGGTGATCGACCTCATTACGTTCATCCCAGCGTCACATAAATTCCCCATGGTTCAATTCCTGCTTTTGATCTGATTGATCCTAACCATTAGACCCAGAGCCTCCAAATAGACGGCAAAAAATAACACAGGCCAATCACCACATTCAAGCTCCAAAATATCCATTTAATGGGTGGTGATGATCATCCAATCGGAACTACTTTTGAGACCAGGGACAATCCAATGTGGGGCCCAGTAGGTGGACAGTCCCAATTGATGAGAGAGACTGATTTCCCAATTTTGTACTTAAAAGAAGATGATTATTCGTTTGTTATAAATAATGGGAAAAAAATATCATTGCTTACAAGAGAAATAAAGAAATAAAATACATAAATGAATGAATTGAATTTGTAGATTTGTATTTTTGGTTCTCTCCTTAATTCAGTTGGGTGTTGTTGCATTCAAGAGGGAAGCCTTGTGGAAACCGCTTTGAATCACTGCAATAGTTATAAATCATGTAATTCTTTTGAACCCATCTCAACCTCTCTTCGCCTGTTGAATCCAGCTCTTGGGTGAGCCAACCGTTGTTGGTGGACTGAGTCTTTGAATCGCATGAAGACGTGCCCGAAGACCAAACACATGCATTGGCATTGAAATTTCTATAGGAAGCAGTGAAGGGTGCTTGTGACCAATCGGTCTTGACCAGCCCGCCACGGGTTGCCCAGTCATCAGCGTTCCAGAGACTCGAGTAGATCCTCATTGGTTGGTTCTTCGGGTATGCGACACCGTTCGACTCCATGTTCTTGAATTTTCTGATGGGGGTTCCATCCACAGAGAATCTGAAAGGTGGGCCACAAAGATAAATGTAAGAAAAATAAACTAGCCATTGATCTGAGAACATTTTAATAAATGTGACCCAATCCAAAACATCTATAGCAAAAGTTTTCTATGGGTGAATGTTATCACTTTCAGCCCCATCACTTCAATAATAGCAGCTAAAAGACGGAAGAGATTAAGAAAATAGGACGGCTTACATGATGTGTTGGGGATTCCAGAGGATGGAGTATGTGTGGAAGTCGGCAGTTGGGTCGAACCATAGGTAGAACTGTTGCTCTCTGTTTCCTTTTCCTTGTGTAAACACATTAGTGTGGAGAATGTAAGGATCTCCGCTAAGGTTCCCCAGGAATTCGAAGTCGATCTCATCCCATGTTGGTCCTTGTGATGTTAGCTGCAATGCAATCACTTCAATGAATATGGGCTTACAGCAATTGCAATCAATGTACTGGAGAATCTTACATGCCTCTGTAGTGTAATAAGGTTATGTTTGGATGCTCAACTGAATCAATTGCAGTAATCATATTCGCCATAGTAGAAATGACCATAGTGGAATATGGTTATTTCCACTTTATAGAATCAAATTGTATTTCAATTCAATTGTCCATCCAAACCAGCAGAAAAGTACACTGCGGCATTGAAACTTACATAGTATGCTGTGACGGTGCCGGCAGAGTTGCCGGGGACGAGCTTCAGCTGCATATCGATATTTCCGAAGAGATATTCGTTCTTGGATTTGAATCCAGAGCCGGACGCCTTGTCGAGGGAGAGAGTGAGTAATTCGCCATTGTTTAGGATTCTGACACGGCCGTCGCCGAATGTGGAATCGAAGTCTTGGTAGAAATTAGCAGCATAAGCAAGTATTAGAGAGGAAGCTAATAGTAATAGCGGCAACATTGCAAAAACATTAGTAGAAGAAGAAGAGGCCATGTGGAGTATATGATGGGAGGAGATGGAACAGCTATAGTGGAAAGAGATTGTGGGAGAATGAGTTTGTGTGTTTGATGTGGAAATGGGATGGATGTGGGCATTTTTATAGGTGTGGGAGGGTTGAGCCCGGAAGCATGAATGGCAATGGAAGGTTCCCTTTCACAATGCGAGCTGGCAACAGATGGAGAATAAGCGTACGCGGCATTCTTGATTGTGTGGGCCCCACCGAGGATGAAGAAATTCAACGGCTTTTTCCTCTGGACGGTGGCCTGCCCAGAGGGGGCGGTGTCGGTGGATCGCTGACTGCGGGGCCCACTGTGATGTATGTGCCTTAATCCACACCGTCCATCCATTTGACAGCTCATTTTATGGAATGATACCCAAAAGAAGTAGATCCGAATCTTAGGCGGATCAGACCACAGGAAACAGTCGTGATTGAATCCCTACCATTAAAAACTTCATGTGGCATCCAACCTTTTGATAAGATCCCAAAGACCACACAAGTAGATTTTAGTGGTCAATTACCATTGTTTCCAGTACTATGATCCAACTGATATTTTGATCACCTTTATTTTTTGGATGATGTGCTAAAATGAGTTTTCAAAACGAATGGACGGCGTGGATATAAGGAAATTACATCAAAGTGGGCCCCACAGGAATCCACCCACCTCGGATCCAACTGACCAATGATCCGAGTAATAAGGCGATTCGCTCGAGTGGTGATTGAGAAGATGATTTGCCGAATTCATGCCAACGTGGCTAGTATCTGCAATATCTTGTCCACTTGTAAGTCTGATCCAGAAATGAAAACTCTATTTCCGGTATCAGATCGGTCACATATGTTATAAAAAATGACGGTTTGAAAGAATATGATCAATGGACGGATTCAGCGTACATGTTGGCCGCACCTGATGCATGGAGTAGATTGAATTTTAGAATAGGCAAGGATTCCTTGTGATTCACATGACAAATTTCCTGGATTTCGATAACACGTATGGAAATTTCGCACGTGCACTGCGAATACTGTCTTCAATCTTACTTGTGGAAATGAGGATGTTATATTATAAAACAATAGGGCTGAAAGTCGGTTGGGTTGGGTTGGGTTGGGTTGGGTTGGGTCGGGCCGGTTGTTGCTCAACTTAGCCCAACCCAAGGTTCCTATACCTCAACCCTGACCTAATGCAACCTAAGCCCAGGTTGGGAATTCTCAACCCAAGCGGGTTCAGTCGGGTGAATATATGTTAATATTTTCATTATTACATTATCTTATTATATTTTCAATGCAAGTTTTATTTTTTATACCTACAATTGTATTAATTATATATGTAATTATTTATAATAAAGAACAATTTTTCTAGGCAAACGAGCTAAAATATAGGATAACTATTCCTTTTAAAGTGGTATTGTGTATCAAACAATCTATTTGGGAGAGAGAAATCCAGTGTATCTTGTTAGCTTGAGTCATCGAAAATGACATGGACCAATGAATCCTGGCAGCATTGGAATTTCTCGTGCCTTCAACATATACAATCCACACTCATTTATAATAAATTTACGAGGAAGTTATATATTGATTGGGTTTGAGTTGGGTCGAGCAACCCAAGACCTCAACCCAAGCCCAACCCAAGTTTTATCGAGTTAGCATTTGTATGACCCAAGCTCGAGACCAAATGCTGTACATCCTACCCAAGCCCAACCCATTGTCAGGTCGGTCGGGTTCAGCCCGCCCAACTTTCAGCCCTATGAAACGTAAATGCAACACCGCCGCTAGCAGACCTCAGTCTTTTACTCAAGAGGAAGTATAGGATGCTACGCTATATATGAAACTTGATACGCAGGCACTCGTAAATCGTACATGTACCGTATATTAATCAAATAAACCGATTAGATTGTGCAGGAAACAGTTGATGACTCTCAATCCCAATATCATATTGTTTGGTCAATCCTATCCTTTGATTTATAGACAAATGTTTGAGGAAATAGGACGGTGGGATATTTTTCATTTTTAACCGTCCAATAAATATCCATCAATCCGATAGTCAAATAATCCAATAATCTTAAATTTTTGTTTCATAATATATGTACAAATTCTACATAATTTGGACGGATTAATTTAACTAATTGTATGCCACGTGTACAATTCTTTCAATAATTTATAATAGATGCGGATTGCATACTGAAGTGGTGAGATGAGTGCTACGTGGGACCCACCATGATGTATGTGTTTTATCCAAGCCCTCCGTCCATTTTAAGCCATTATTTTAAGTCATGAGATGAAAATTGAGGTAGATCCAAATCTCAGGTAGAGTATACCACAGGAAAGGGTGGCGATTTAACGGCCACCATCAAAAATTTCATGGGTCCCCCAAAAGTTTTGGATTAAGCTTATATTTGTGTTTTACATTTATTTAGGTATGTGTGACCTGATCAACAGGTTGGATGGCAAAAGTACATCACAGTGGGCCCTGGGAAGCTTTTAATGATGGACATTCAATCATCATTGATTTCTTATTGTGTGCTCCACCTGAGATTTGGATCTACCTCATTTTTGAACGGATGCTCTAAATTAATTATTCAAAATGGATGAATGGCGTGGATAAAATATATACATCATAGTAAGGCTCCCACAGAGCACAGTTTAATAGCTGCGTCACTCTCCATGTCATATGCAATCTGCGTTCATTTCTAAATTCTAATGCGTACGCATGCATCAGACTCTGTGAGGTAATCAAAGCATTACATTTATTTAATGGTTTTAGTAAGAGTTATCGGAAGCACCTGTCCAGATATGGATGGGATGCCCCGGTTTCCCGGAAGCACCCACACATGGACTTTGTACAGAGAGTCCGTTTCTCGACAGGTGCTCTTAATGGGTCTATGATGCAGGGAAGGACATGAGGTCGAGCACCGTCTTCCTAGAAGGATAACTATTCCAAATTCACAAAATTGCTCTAAACTTCTCATAGAGACTTCTCAAATTCACGGGAAAAAAAAGTAGAAAATAGAAATAAATTATAATAAATTTAAAATTGATTAATAAATAATTGATAATTGTCTAATGGGTCTCCTTACACCATTAATAAAGAAAAAAATAAACTAAAATTCGTAATTTATTAAAAATAGCAAAATTCTAACTCTAATAAAATCCTAATTCTAATAAAACTCTTCAGTATAATTAAAAGTTATTTTTAAAAAGGAAAAAAATTTAAAACTTAAAAAATAAAAAAATATTAAAAAAATTCGAAATTACTAAAAATAGTATTTTTTTTCCTCCTAAATATTCGTTTTTGAGCTGAAAGCGTGTGTTTTCTGACAAAACGGACAAATGCGACCCACTTTGTGGGTCGGTTCACCTCGGATGGCCCGTTTCAGTAAAGATTGATAGGTTGTGCGCCCCGTAACGATACCCGGATAAAAAGTTACGATCCATCTTCTTTTGGCCCAACTATGCTAGGAACGTATCTGTGACACGTTCTACATCAGTCTAATGAGCCACCTAACCTGTCTAAACCATCATATACAAATGCCCTGGATTCTTAGAAGCACACACATTTAGACTTTTTTATAAATATTTTAGGTTCACCTTGTTGTCAATGGGAAATTCATTTTGTCTATTCTAATAATATTACATCAGGGAATAAAAAATAAGATAGATCCAAAACTTGAATAGACTACATGTTAGAAAAGAGTGGTCAGGAAAATGCCCACCTTGAAACCTCTCTGATATTTATTGTTGATGTTAGAATTTGAATGATCCTGTTCTGCCCTCTGCTCTCCTAGGTATATGTAACTTAATGGAGGACAAAAAGAGACACTAGGGGCACCGGTGGTGACTGGGGATACTCCGGTGCCCAAGTTAGGGTAGGCTTATAATGGACATAGTAGGATTAGCAGGATTTGGAGTAGTTGTGCATACCTTGTTCTTACAATAGGAGGTCTCCTCTGTATATTCGAGTGGATGTGTTGGATATGCCAGAGGGTCCCATATTGTAATGTGAATCTTCTCTCGGATATCACTCCAATTGTACCTCAGTTGATGTGATCTTTGATTAATATCTCGCTAACCAGTCTTACTCATATACGGCGTGAGATTCTCTTTTGATGTCATTAGCCTAGGACCAAGTTCAGCACTCGAAGCTAAGACCAAACTCGATATCTGAGGTAGAGGTTGAGGTTAGCACCTGAGACCGGAATTTGGGGTCGACATTCCGTTGTGTGATTGGCTTAGGGGTTGAGGCTAACCTCCAATGTGGTTAAGGCCGACCTTCAAGGTTGGTGGTCGATCTTGGTAGTCATAGTCGGGATTTTTGGCCGCTAATTGGGCTAGTGGCGGATGTTGAGGTCGATACCTAAGGTCGGGTCACAGTACCCATACCCTTCTTATAGGTCTTTCCTTCGATAATAGTCTTACTACACCCCATGCATCAGGTCAGTTCAATTTTACCCATGACATTTATCATGTTACTTATATATAAGAAGGAACTGATAACATAAAATATTAGCCTGATTCAAAACTTCGGTGGTCCATCAATGTCTCAACGGTGTACACTCAATACTTAAAAACAAACATCATAGTGGGCCCCACCTAGCGGGAAGTTTCTTGCAAAAGGCTTTTGCTCGTAATCACCGTCCGACCTACAGTTTGGATGTTCTAATTTTAGTTACTTGCATGGGTGCATCATGTCCAAACCTAAGAGCGTTCAGCCTCTACCATAGGGCCCATCTTGATGTATTTGTTCTATATCCATGCCGTCCATCCGTTTTGCCAGATCATTTTAAGGCATGAAAATATGAATGAATCAAATCCAAATCTCAAGTCGATTATACAATAGGAATGTGATTGAACGCTCTACCATTGAAAACTTCGCATGGCCTTTGTAATGCTCCTGTAACGTTTACTTGCCATCCATTAAGGGAAGAAACAAACATCAGCTTCATCCAATCTATAAAGGTAAGAAACAAACATCAGCTTGTTCCGAAACTTTCGAGGTCCATAATAAATTTTTAATGGTAAACCATCGCTGCTTTCTATGATATGGTCCACCTGAGATTCAAATCCGAAAAATGGGTGGAGACCGTGTGAATATAGAATACATACATCAAGTTTTTTTTTTTTTTTTTTAAATTCCAGATGCCGAGTAATCTGATGATCTGATCCGTTCATTTTTGTACTACTTTGCTATGGAGTCGCTATTAATAAACTTACGCTGAACAGTGTGAATATGGCCATCACGATCGCAGTAACATCCCAAAAGTTGGTGCGAATTGTACGTAGGGAGAGCCATAAGGAAGCAGCTGGGTGTGGGTCCCACAGAATCTAGAAGACGCGTACGCTCTCCCTCCACCTGTAGCCAACTCAGAGAGCGAAAGAGTAGTTTCCAATACCTTTCATGCCTCTCTGCCCGATCCACACCTATAAAAATGCCTACATCCATCCCACTTCCACATCAACCACACCACCCATTCTTCCACAATCTCTTTCCACTATAGTTGTTCCATCTCCTCTCATCATATACTACACATGGCCTCTTCTTCTTCTACTAATATTCTTATAATGTTGCCGTTATTACTATTAGCTTCCTCTCTAATACCTACTTATGCTGCTAATTTCTACCAAGATTTCGATACCACATTTGGCGACGGCCGTGTCAGAATACTAAACAACGGTGAATTACTCACTCTCTCCCTCGACAAGGCTTCCGGCTCCGGATTCAAATCCAAGAACGAATATCTCTTTGGAAATATCGATATGCAGCTGAAGCTCGTCCCTGGCAACTCTGCCGGCACCGTTACTGCATACTATGTAAGTTTCAATGCCGCAGTGTACTTTTCTGCTGGTTTGGATGGACATGCAATTGAATTGAAATACAAATTGATTCTATAAAGTGGAATAACCATATTCCACTATGGTAATTTCTACTATAGCGAATATGATTATTGCAATTGATTCTGTTGAGCATCCAAACATGACCTTATTACATTACACAGGCATGTCAGATTGTCTACTACATTGATTGCAATTGCTGTAAGCCCATATTCATTGAAGTGATTGCATTGCAGCTAACATCACAAGGACCAACATGGGATGAGATCGACTTCGAATTCCTGGGCAACCTTAGCGGAGACCCTTACATTCTCCACACCAATGTGTTCACACAAGGGAAAGGAAACAGAGAGCAACAGTTCTACCTATGGTTCGACCCAACTGCTGACTTCCACACATATTCCATCCTCTGGAATCCTCAGCACATCATGTAAGCCATCTTATTTTCTTAATCCATATAACCATTACTGAAGAAATGCCCATTTCCCACTAACCTATAACAAACTTTTACTATAGGTGTTTGACACTGAATCAATCCATTATTCAATGTTGTGTGTATTATTCTAACATTGGTTTGGTGGCCTTACATTTCAGATTCTCTGTGGATGGAACCCCCATCAGAAAATTCAAGAACATGGAGTCGAACGGTGTCGCATACCCAAAGAACCAACCGATGAGGATCTACTCGAGCCTCTGGAACGCCGATGACTGGGCCACCCGTGGTGGGCTCGTCAAGACCGATTGGTCGCAAGCTCCCTTCACTGCTTCCTATAGAAATTTCAATGCCAATGCATGTGTTTGGTCTTCGGGCACGTCTTCATGCGATTCAAAGGCTCAGTCCACCAACAACGGATGGCTTACCCAAGAGCTGGATTCGACTGGCGAAGAGAGGTTGAGATGGGTGCAGAAGAATTACATGATCTATGATTACTGCAGCGATTCAAAGCGGTTTCCTCAAGGCTTTCCCACTGAATGCAACAACACCCAACAGAATTAGAGAGAGAACCAATATACAAATCTACATATTTGATTTATTCATTCATGTATTCCTTTGTAAATGATTATCCTCTTTATTTTATTTTTATTTATAGATAATTATTTTCATATTTATATGAGATTAAGGAAAGATTATATTTATTGAATAACAAAAGGGTGTCATTTTAAGTACAATGGCTTGTACTAGTCATTTTCTTCTGCAAATCTGCACAAGGAAGCTATTTTCTTTCAATCAAATGATGATTCGGTTTGGATTTTCCACCCAGTGGACCCCACATGGGGTTGGGCTAGGCTCAAATGTAGCTCCACTTGGATGATCCTAGCTATCTGATAAATTGACGCGGAGTAAGGCTGTAATGAGTTCGATCACCGTCTTCCTCAGGGATAACTACTCCAAATCCACGGAACTCTCTGGATTCATCTAAAAGTTTCCTTGGATCCACGAGAGATCAAATAGAAATAATTTTTAATAAATTCCAAAAGAAATTATAAATTTGGAAATAAATTGATTGCTGATTAAAAAAATGAATTTACTATCATTTAAATAATGAGCTCAAACTTAGGACAGTTTTAGACTTAAAATCCAACTCAATCATGATTCTGACTAGAAGCTAAAAAAAGTAAGTGTCCAATATGGCATAACCATTTTATTCTCCTAATTTTTTAAAGACCTTTTTATGTTGGGCACTTCTCTCTGACAACTCAAAGTATATGTCAGAAAAATTCATTCTGATTCGTGAGATTTGCTAGATACTACTATTTTAAGGTTCTAACTGTCCTGATTTGCCATGAAAGGGTCCGGGACCACTCTACATGATAAAAAGTTGGAAATCAGAAAATAAAAAGTCAGCGGGAGAAGCATGATATAAGTTAGTGCTTATCATACTAACTTAAACTTGAAAAATAAATTACATCAAAAAAAAATTATATAAAAATTAAATAAAAAATAAAAAAGAAGAAGAAGAAGAAGAAGAAGAAGAAGAAGAAGAAGTTATTTATAGACTAGTATCGAAACGGGCCCTTATTGAGCAGCCCATATCTTGCACAAAAGTGGGTGGCTGGGCTAAAGAACTGTTTGTTTTGGTCCATCACAGGCTGGCCTCAGCCCAGGCCATGAGAGTCCCATTGACAGGCCTAAGGCTCTCTATCATGAATTCTAGTCCTCAAAGTGAACGGATGAGATTGGACTGATCCAGGCCAGCCCAAACTGTCCCCTCTACAATCATAGGACTAACCGTTCTGATTTTTCATTTTTACGCTTGGGGATCCATATGATGGACGGCTTGGATCTCATCCATGCACCACTCTGACACGTGTGCGCTTAAAAGAAGCTCTTATAAGTCATATAGAATGCTGTTGATATAACTTCATATCATTAGCCGCAATGGATCAAGCTTGTTATAAGTGGGACCCATGGTTCAGTAATTGAAGCCGTTCATATCATTGGCTCTACTCCTAATTGCCATGTGCTAAAAATCTCACAGATTGGAAAAAATCCTAACCCTTAAAGAGGTGGCCATCAAGTAGACTTGAGATGGAAAATGCAGCCGTTTCACATTGGGGGGGACCCATTTATGACTTTCATGCTTGAGGCTGCGTAGGGCTGTCCACTGCTGGACTGCTTCTATACGGGCTTGGGCTGGAATACTAATACCGAAGGCCCATCCCAGGCCTAAAATTTAATGCCCGTTTGATAACTAGACTGGACTCGTGCTTTGTTTAAGACCCCATCATCCTGTCCAGTCCGGCCCATGAGAGGCCCATTGACTGGACTTAACGAATACATACAAACATCTTTTGTATGTATGATGTATCTATACTTACCATTTATTAGTTTGTTTTGGGTTTTGGGCTGGGTCGAGTCTGGTCATCTAGCCTAAACCATTTCTAACCCATCTGGATCGGGTTGGGTTGGGTAGGGTTCAACTCAACCCTGACCCATTTACGCAAATGAGACACGTTTTTAACCCAAGCCTGAGCCCCTACCAATTTAGCTTGGCCCAAACCTGCCTCCGAAGCGGGTTGCGCAGGCCAATCCGACCCACCTTCATCTTTAATATTAGATATGACTGGGCCACATTGTAGGGCCTGTTGAATTAAGGGCAGGGCTAGATCAATAAACTATGAGGCCTGTAGGCTCAAACCCAAATCAGGATGAAAGCAAACTGGGCCTGAACAATCCAGTCCATTTGCATCCCCAGCAGTATTATTGAGAAATTATATGATGATCCACTAGCACAGGTGTTCTTGATGCAGCTATTTTTAAGGTGGGTCCCATACCAAAAATGCCCACAACAAAATATCAGTCCCATTCACTCATCAGATGGGCCACACAAGTATGAGAAGCTCAGCAGTCTACATTTTCATGCAGATGAATGGCACAGATCCTTCCGACGTATACCAAATTAGCATGCAAACGACCCCTTCAATCACTCCAACCCAAAACGACCTTGCATTTCACAAACGAAGAATCATATTTCTGATATTTTCATTACATTATCATAACAAAAAAATTAATAATAATAAAAGGCGGACCGTCTAAACGAGAGGGGCATATTTGCATTCTGGCGGGAATCCCTGCACAAACCGCTTGGAATCAGTGCAGTAGTCGTAAATCATGTAATTCTGCCGCACCCATATCAGCTTCTGCTTCTTATTCGAATCAAGCTCTTGTTTCAGCCAATCGCCGGACAGCGATGTCGGAGAATTTGAAGCGCATGAAGAAGTGCCGTCGGAAGAACACACACAAGCTTGTGCGTTGAAGTTCATGTAAGAGGCAATGAATGGTGATTTCGTCCAATCAGTCTTGACGAGCCCACCTCTAGTGGCCCAATCGTCGGCATTCCAAAGGCTGGAGTAGATCTTCATGGGCTGTTTGTTTGGGAAGGGTACGCCGATGGATTCTGCATTTTGGAAGACTCTGATTGGAATGCCGTCCACAGAGAAACTGAAAGGGAGGTGAAGCAAATATGAGCAAATCACCGTCTAGATACACAAACACTACGCATGTGTGCGTAATCAAAGTAGCACATCAGGTGGGCCCCATCAATAGAGAAAGTGGCCCAAAATATAAGTGGGTCCCACTCATCTGCAGGATCAGACGTGTAGAATAAGCTTATTCTATAAGGTAGTGTGGGTCCACAATTATGTACGTCCTACATCCAATCCGTCCACAAAGTAGGACCCTTCAAGTTCACCATTTGTCCCAAAAATCAGGCTGATCAAGAACATAGGTAGGTCACACAGCTGGGACAGTTTGGATGGGGACACCATCATTAAAACCGTCCAGATTGTGCGTGAAGCGTAATGGATTCTGTATATGCTTTCCAATCCATTCAGAACGTGTGCCGTGAGGATGAATGGCCACCCCAAGAATCAGGCCCTTCAAAAACTCAGGTCTAAAGCCAGCTGATTTTAGAGGTTTTAGGCATGTTTTTACAAGGTGTTTCCCACCTGAATCTTGTATCGTCTTGATTTTTGGGCTCCAAGGAAAAGATGGGGCTCACATGATAGACGGTTTGAATTTCATGCACACGTCACGGTGGGCCCCACACAGTGGAATAAGCTTATTCTACAAAGAGGAACCTCCTTGATAATGCCCGCTTCTCGCACGTGTAGCCCACCTTATTGGTAAATATCCATGAATTCTAAGCCAGATCAACAACACGGTGTGGCCCACCTAAGGACTTACAGTGTATGGTGAGGATCTGAGGACTTACACAATTTGTCTAGGGTTCCAAAGTATGGAATAGGTGTGGAAGGCTTTGGTAGGATCAAACCAAAGGTGGAATTGCTCCTCCCTGTTACCCTTCCCTTGTGTGAATACGTTAGTATGGACAGTGTAAGGATCACCGCTCAGATTCCCAAGGAATTCGAAATCAATCTCATCCCACGTCGCTCCACTCGATGAAAGCTGCAACACAATCACTAATTAGTTACTATGTATTTCACCAAAGAGAGGACAAACCTGGTACTGATCCAGGACGCCCCAGCTGTTCATTAGGTGGGCCCCACCAAGTGGACAACACCAGCCGAAAATAATCCTTCATGGTCCCATCAGGTGAGCGACACAAGTATAAAAATAGAAAGAGATAGGCGATGGCCCGCATGATGAGCTGACCATCGTCTACACGATAGGGCCCACCAGTCTACAGCTTGGATGTGTGAAGAAATGGAGAAACTCACGTAGAAGGCGGTGACGGTGCCAGCGGAGTTGCCGGGGACGAGCTTCAACTGCATGGTGATCTCGCCGAAGAGATAGGAATGCTTGGATTGGAAGCCGGAGCCGGAGGTTTTGTCGAGAGATAGGATTAAGCAATTCCCATTGTCGAGAATCTTAGCACGGCCGTCACCCCACGTGATATCGAAGTCTTGTTGGAAGTTATTTGCAAAGGCTGCCATTGATGAGGTTGATAATACCAACATTACCAGCATTACTTTGGCAGTGCAAGAGAAGGAAGAAGAAGAAGAATCCATTTTCAGAGAGAGAGAGAGAGAGAGAGAGAGATCGTGTGGAGGAGGTATGGGATGTTGATGGGAAGGTCTCTATAAATATGATTGTAGAGAGAGATGAAAGGAGGGAAAGAAATATCGGAGAAAGAGAGCTTAGTTAGCTGTCTTCTTGCTGTTGAGACTTTGAAAAGCTACAACTTCAATTTCAAACAGATAATTACATATTCCGCGTCTGACGGTTTATGTACATCCGGCGCTATGCTCGCTTTCCGTTTCCTTTTCCCAAACAACGGTCTGTCTGGCCGCGGATTAGGTGAGGCAGGTAATAGCTTAATGGGTGAGGCCCAATTTCATATATGTGTTGTATATCCATGCTGTCCATCCGTTTTTTCAGATCATTTGAGGGATGGTTCGATTGTGATCTTGAGAAACTGATGGACGGGGGCAGAGGAAATTCGCGTCGGACTACATGTAGGCAAAACAAGCTCTTGTATTTGTTGTATATCCACGCCGTCCATCCGTTTTTACAGCCCATTTTAGGACGAGGTCCCAAAAGATAAACAGATCAAAATCTCAGGTGGACCACACTACAGGAAACACTGGTGATTGAACGTTCACCATTAAAAACTTACTCGGTAACGTTTATTTAGAAATGCTGCATATTCACAGTAGCACCGAGAAGATGGACGGTTCCTATCATTCTACCAGCTCTGCTACCTATAAAGTATGGACAAGATACCTATAGAATATCGTATATAATCAAAAGAACGCTCCTGTGTGAGTTCTATACCATTTAAAAAGCGATACTGACTCTTCAAACGTACACGTGGAATAGCTTTTAGGAAATCCAGACCGTCCAACCATCTGAAAATCCCTTTTGACTTTGGACACTTACTATTTTACTTTTAACCATTCATTTGATAGCCATTAATTGAATGGTTAGGATTGCTTGATAAGTGTGATTTTACTCATATTCTCCCATCCACGATGGAACGCTCATTTTCAATGGTCTGGATAGCTGTAAATCAGCCCCAAAAGAGACGAGAATGAGCCACTACCATTTTTCAAAACGGTGCAAAACTACCATGGGACTCTAACCTATAATATTTATACACTCATTGGAATAAGTACTAAGTAGAGTGCAGGTGCAACCGTGCAAAGTAGCATGAGTTGTAATTCTCATCTACCGAGAAAGTTCCTTTCATGGGAGGAGAAGACAGCATACTCACGTGCAATTCACGACCTCACGTGGGGGTTGTGACCTTAAACTATATCTAAGAACACGGAGGCCTGTTCCTCTACAAGGGAAGCGGATTCTGTACTGAGTAACTCAGTACGGTAAGCGTACTGAGTAAACTCCGTGGGCCCCTGTGTCATTCATATATTGTATCCACTCCGTCCATCTCTTTTAACACATAGTTTTAGTGCTTTATACCAAAAATGGACTATATATAATCCTCAAATGGACCACACCACAGGAAACTGTGTGAATTGAACATCTACAGTTGAAAAATTCGTGGGGACAACAGAGGTTTTAGATCAAGCTGATATTTGTGTTTTCCCTTCATCCATGTCCTTCCGATCTTATGAACAGGTTGGATGACAAATAAACATCACTGGGGGCCTTAGAAATTTTTCAACGGTTGAAACCAATATTTCTACTTTTTCCAGTGGTATGGCCCACTTGAGCATTGTATATGCATCAACTTTGGGTTGAACCCATAAAATGATCTGGAAAAACGAATGGACGGCGTGGATAAACAACATGCATTCGCGATGGGCTCAACTGTGTTTACCTAGTACGATAAAAGCGTACTGAGTAACTCAGTACGCAATCCGATTTCATCTACAAGTCAACGTAGGATAAGATTATTTTACAAGTTCTTCACGTGCTTATGCACCTGCTTATATACTATTGACTGTGTGAGGCGCACCGTGTTGCGTGTTTGCCTGACACGGTTTATCTAGTGACGCTGACACTGGCCCCACCATAATGTATGTGTTCTATCCACGCCATCCATCCATCCATTTTTCCATATCAGTTTAGGGCTTGATTTTAAAAATGAGGCAGATCTAAATCTCAGGTGGACCACACCATAGGAAAACAGTAGTGATTGAATGTCCACCATCAAATATCTCGTGGAGCCCACTATGATGTTTATTTTACATCCAACCTGTTGATCAGGTCTAACAGCTTAACTTTTGTGGCCTCAGGAAGTTTTTAATAGTTGGGGTTCAATCCACACGATCCATTTTTGACGTTTGAATCTAAGATGGTTTTTGAGCTCATACCATAAAATGATATGAAAAAATAAATGAATGGCATCAATGAAACATATGCATCATGGCAGCACCCACAAAACACCAACCACTAGGGCCGCTAGCCCATCCATTTCAACAATGATTACATGTTTGGAAATCCATCAAATCCAAACTCTTCCCTTAAGAAATACCCTATTAAGTGATGTTTGCATTTGGTAGACCATGAAATTAAAATCAACAGACCACATTTCACAATGGATGTCAGTCACCATACACATATATAACTTGAATGGCACATGTAAAAAGCATGTATGGATGGGTTAAAACATTATCATAAACGTAGGGCTCACATATGCAGTGGATTTCAAATTCTATCCAAAATCCTGTAACATGCACTTTTGACTTTGGAATATATGATATGAGGATTAATCCAACCTCTTTTGTTGTTTCGAACACTAGATGAAATTTAAATAGGACCAAATGCAATTCCATGCTACCTCATTTTGTCCCTTTCAAGGCACCAAATTAACAACCCCTAATGAGCCCCACCATGATGATGATGGGATTCCTGAAAAAAAAAATTAAAAAAATCAGGCTTATTCCATTGTTAGGCATATCTGACTTAATGGTTGGATCGGCCTATTTTTTGGGGTGGGCCGACCCTGACGGACAGGTTGGATAGCATGTATATACGACAGTGGGCCACGTGCAACCCTTGTAGATGAGCCGGCCCCATAAGCAGGTTACAATTCATTTTTAAAATGGAAGGAGGATGCATTTCATGCATTAATTAAACCTGCTTTTTCGTTATAGTGAATAGTGATTGAAGCTTAAGGCACTTATGATATAAGCAGCCAGCTCATCTTGCATTTGCAATCAACAACATCAAGCTGTAATCCACCGACCGTCCAACTCCACCTGTCCATTGGCCCTTGCCCATTTTTAATGGGTTTGTTTGTTGTTGATTTTGGGATTTGGTCCTTGTGATTTGGATCGAGAAAAAATCACCTGCAGCCAGCTGCACGCTAATTTAGCATGCAAGTCTCATCTTTCTTGCCAACGTGTCACTTTTACAGGACATCCGAGCCATCCATATGGTGGGCCCTGCTATAAAGGTGACCTAGCGCAGAAATTAGACCACTCTTTTCATCAGCCGGGCCACACAGTTGAAATAAATAGATGGCCGGTGGTCCAGATCAATGTATAGATGTGCCCCACCTAACAAGTGGGTCATGATTTTCAAGACATGCGTTTTTCAGGGTGCACGAGTCAGATATCCGATACACGTGACAAGTTGGTAGGAAAAACATTGCTGCATTCTAAGGTAGCATACAGGCTGACGTGGGTTGCCCAAGTCTCATTTGGATTTGGCTTGTCATTACCAGGAAACCCATCAACACTGCACATAGCTTGTTGATGAGTAGGATTCTGCACGGGCCCAGGGTTCTGTAATCGAGAACGTTGATCTGATGGGCCCACTTTTTATTATGGAAGGTCCAAAATTTTCCTAGATCATAAGATTCCAACACATTTAGGCTGGATCCAACCAATTGCTAAATTTGGGCCCATCTAAGGCCCGTTCTAATCGGGTTTATCATTTTAGAAACTAAATTTATCATTTTAGAAACTTTACTTTTTCAAAAAACTTATTAATTTAGGGCTTAAGGCTTAAATAAGTTACATAAAATGCTTTGTAAACTCATTTAATTTATTTGTACTTTTCTTTAATAATATTAATTTTTATCTATATATATATTTCTCTCCTTATTATAAATTCAAGAGTTAATTTTTAATATAAAAACAGTGATATCTTTATTTCATGTCTGGCATGATAACAGCATTAATGGAATTTCGGGGTGTGTGGTAGGTACTGCTGGCTATTAATCGTTTGAATAAATTTACCAGCATACCCCTTATCTTTATCAGAAATAATCTTGGTGTCCATATATATCGTTAGATCAATGTGAGAGCTACTGGCACAATCTGGGACGTTCATCAGGTGGGCCGACCATAAATGTACCATGGCTTAAAAAATTCAAGATGGTCCAATCGCTAGCAGTAGGCATATGGTTAAGAGAAAAATGGATGGTTAGAGAACATGCAGATGGTCCACATTCCACTTATACGTGTGACCCACTAGCCAACAACATGGGCCTGATTTTCTGGCCCTGAAAAATACAAAGAAGGACCGACCTGATGAACTGCCGGGATCTGGCACACATTTGCCACGTCAGCATCATTAGTGCTCATGTCTTTATCTTGGATGTGGACAGTCTCCCGTCTGTCGTATCTACAGTTCTTGACTACTGTCGAAAGAGAACAAAACGCAAGTTCATAAACAAAAATGCAATTTCTTTATTCATAGATAAGAGAGAGAGAGAGAGAGAGAGAGAGAGAGAGAGAGAGCTCTGTGGGGCCAACGTGATGTCTATTTAAAATCCAATCCGTCCATTATTTGTGGTACCTCATTTTGTGATGTTATTCAAAATATCAGGTTGATATAAAACACAACTGGACCACACCACAAGAAACGGTGTGGGATGGAGGTGGCCACCATTGAAACCATCCTGTGACCATCCTGATGTTTATATGCCATCCAATTCGTTCATAAGGTGATTCCCAACAGGATGAAGGAAAAAAACTCAATATTAGCCGGACCCAAGATTTCAGTGGGCCCACGGAAGGTTTCAACAGCAAGCATCCCCGCCCTCACTTTTTCCTGTGTCGTGGTCACTTGAGTTTAAGATAGCCTCATTTTTAGTCTAGCTCCCAAGCATCATGAGCTGGCCCATATAATGGACGGGGTGGATGTCACTCACACGTGATGGTGGGCCTCACAGACCTTTTCATTGCACGAGTTCCCTGAAGAGTTATTGCTGGAAATTCGCTTCCGAATGAGAATGCAAATCGGACTACGTATTGAGTAACTCAGTACGTCTATATCGTACTGACTACAGAGTAAACTCTGTTGGGCCCACCGTATATGTATGTGGTTTATCCACACCGTCCATCCGTTTTTCCACTTCGTTTGAGTGGTTAAACCCAAAATTTAATCATATCCAAAACTCAAACAGATCACACCAAAGGAAACAGTGTGAATAATGGCTTCCACCGTTGAAGCCTTCCTAGGACATACAGTGATGTTTATTTGTCATCCAAACTGTTCGTAAGATCACAAAAACATGGATGAAGGTAAAACACAAATATCAGCTAGATCCAAAACCTCTGTATCCCACTAGAATTTTTCAACGGTAGATGTTCAATTCACATTGTTTCCTGTGGTGTGGTCCAATTGAGCATTCTCTGTAATTAATTCTTTACATCCAGCTCTAAAATTATCTGGTAAAATGGATGGACGGAGTGGATAAAATATATATAAATCATGGTGGGCCCCACAGCGTTTACTCAGTACACAGTGCGTGCAATCCGCTTCCGAGAGAGATACGATCTTATCATCCAAGTTAATTCTGGCCACACCTTACATTCTACATCCCGCCACACGTCAATCTCCACCATCCGATTATCAAATGCCCTCCCTACCGTCCAAAATAACATCTCAAAACGCCACCCACCCTTCAAGCCAGCTGGACCCACCCAACCCCCTTATAAATCCCAAACACCCCATCACCATCTCCCTCACCAACTTCTCTGTTCCCATTCCACCCCTCCATATTTACAAAATGCCCAAACTACCCCTCACCACCCTCTTCTCCCTGCATGGCTTCTTGCTGACACTCTTCGTAGTGGTCTCGGGCGATTTCCCGTCCCAGATCGACCTTTCGTGGGGCGGCGATCGAGCCAAGATATCTGAAGACGGTCGCCTTCTCCAGCTGTCGCTCGATGCCGTCTCCGGCGCCGGATTTCAATCCAAACAAGAGTTTCTATACGGGAAGATCGACATGCAGATCAAAGTCGTGCCGGGAAATTCCGCCGGGACGGTCACCGCATACTATGTGAGTAAAAACCAAAAATACAGATGCATGAGCATGGCCTGATGACGAGAATCGCGACGCTTGTCTCAAATTGGAATTCTCAAATTCCCATTAAGAAATATGCGTCGGGATTCGTGCCAGTCCTCTTTGGGCAGTGGGAGATGTGTGCTCATCGGCTCAGACTCCCTATCTCTCGATATCACACTCGCCACATCTTCCAATGTCCAAATACAGTGGGCGGGAATCATGACGCACATCTCGAAATGGGATTTTTTTAAAATCCGATTTTTTGAAATGGGATTAGGTGAGGTAGGGGTAACAGCTTAGTGGGTGAGGCCTTGACCGTGGGGTCCACCTCTCTGTATATGTCGTATATATCCACGCCGTCCAGCTGTTTTTCCAGCTCATTTTGAGGCAAGGTTAAAAAAATAGACAGATCCAAATCTCAGGTGGACCACCCAGTAGGGATTGAAATCCCTACCGTTAGTTTTCGATCAGGCTTCTATTTTTATTTTGCCTTCATCCAGGTCCGTGTGACCTTATTGGCAAATAAACATTACGGTGGGCACTTAGAAGTTTTTAACGGTGGGCGTTCAATCACCACTGTTTTCCTGTGGTGTGGTCCACTTGAGATCTGGATCTCCCTCAATTTTTTTTTATCATGCCCTAAAATGAGCTGGAAAAATTGATGGACGGCGTGGATAATTCACATACATCATCGTGGTGTGACCTGCACATATGCTACGTGTACCACTTCTAAGTACCTGTATATCGAGTGCCATGCGCAGCCAGAGTATGAGATAAATTTCCTTTTTGACCCTTTATATGAGTTTTACTTGAATAATCCGGTGCATTGCTGGAGCAGCTAGCTTCGAAGGGCCAGACTCAAGACGAGATAGATTTTGAGTTTCTGGGAAATGTGAGTGGACAGCCTTACATACTCCACACCAACGTCTATACAAAAGGAAAGGGTGAAAGGGAGCAGCAGTTCTATCTCTGGTTTGATCCAAGGGATGCCTTTCATACTTACTCTGTTCTCTGGAATCAGCAGCACATACTGTTAAGTACACCTCCTTTCTTTTCATGTGGGACCCAAAGTGGGACCCGTCTTTTGAATTTGACCCCTTGTGCCGTTGCACAACGTTGGCAATGGACCAGATTGGCCTCTCGGGGTTTGGGCCACGAGTGATATGGATAGGACCACGAGTATGTGGGTGGGAATTGAAGGAAACGGATCGGCTACTCCCCCTGCCACCAGCCAATGGCTGATGGTCGGTGCTCTGTGGGCCATACAATGATATATGTGTTTCATCCTTGCCGTCCATCTATTTTTCTAGATCATTTTATTATATGAGACCAAAAATGAGTTCTATCCCAATCTCAATATAACACATTATAGGAAACAGTGCTGAATGAATGTCGACCATTAAAAACTTTTATGGATCAAGCTGATCTTTGTTTTTTGCTTTCATCCGGGTCTTTATGACCTAATCAGCAGATTGGATGTCAAATAAATAGTACAGTGGGCCTTAGGAGGATTTTAATGGTGGATATCCAATCGCTATTGTTTTCCTGTGGTGTGGTCCACCTGAGTTTCATATCCCCATAATTTTTACAGTAACTCTAAAATGATCTGTAAAAATGGATGAACGGAATGGATGAAGCACATACATCATTGTGGGGCCCACAGAGCACCGACCATCAGCCACCGGGCTGATGGCAGGGGGAGTAGTCAGTCCGTTTCCGGAAATGAAGAGCCAAGTACTAAACAGGGTGGGCCATGGATGCTTTTTAGCTCGACTGGGCCTATTGCCACCTTGGGCTCGCGCTGACCTAGAGCTGCACTAGCCCATTGCCACAATGGACGAAAATGCCCTTAAGAGCAAAGATCAGACGACCAGGACAAATGCAAACGGTCGTATTTAAAGATGGACCGCAACGCCTTGGACTCAGTTAACCTCAGGGGCATTTTAGTGATTTTATTTAAAACAGGAAAATATCCTCACCAGCAGGGGCATTTTGTCATTCTGTCAAAAGTGTTAGGGGTATTTTCGTAAATTTACGTACGGAGCGTTTGCGTTTCTCTTCGCTGGTTGAGAAGATCAGTTACACTGTTTCTGTCATTTTGCGTGTGTTCTCAGAGCAGGGTTTGTTTTGCATATGTCGCGACTCAGGATACAGCACGTGTCACCCCGCACTGTGGCCTGGGTGCTCCGATGATCGGAACCGTCCATGCTGTGAAGTCTATCCTATACTGGCTCAGAAATAAACTTTTCGATGATGTGAAATTACTATTTAGAGACAAATCTAGAATCTAGAACGATAAAAGAAAAATTTTCAAAGCCATCATCCAACTATACAAATCAATGGTCAAGATCATTGTCACGCCTCGAAATTCAGATACCTGAATAAGGTATTCGAATCCTAAGGTCCGTGAGTTATAATATAATGATATTTATTACAATACACGTTATTCAAAAAAATACTGCTAAAATATTTATTAAATTCAATTCTTTTAATATATTTTTTTCTACATCGAAATTTGGAATATAAACAAAACCTAAATAATAAAAACTGAATTGAATTTAAACTAAACCTAATTTTTTAGAAAAAAAATAAAACTAATAGTAGAGGCCCGTCTGCTCGTAGTATTCCAGCTCTACACCTGTGCATTTTTTTTAGGAGGATAAGCATAATAGCCCAATAGAGTCATTTCTTATCCAAAATTTAACATGTTCAGATGATATCATTTTTTTTTAAACAATGGAAGAAAATATAATATAAATAATGAATTTAAGCAACAAAAATGTAAAAATGCAATGTATGTAATAATTTTCATGAATTCTTATTACAATTATATCATTTCTTTCAACACCGTACTCAATTGGATGGTCACGTTGCATTAACGCTTACGCATTAGTATCTCATGGTGACGCACCCATTTTATACATTAGTTGGTCAAACTACTACTCCAGTTGTATTTTTGACGTATGTCAGCGCACACAATTGTACTCATACGCCGTACACAAAAAAGACTCCAAAGGATCCAGTAGATTCTAAGGTCTTTTATCCAAGGGACACAATTGTCCTACTTGTTGACTTTATGGTCTCTCACCCAAGGGACACAATTGTCCTACTTGCTCGCTTTAGGGTCTTTCACCTAAGGGACACGATCGCCCTACTTGCTGATACAACTATATTTTTTTCCTCACAATTAAAAATCAATAGAGAAGCATGAATAACATGAAAAATTCTAAAATTAATAAAAATAAATAAATAATAATTTAATAAATCAAATTTCTACACTATAGTGCAAGTTCTATATGAAGTACATAAATTTGATGTTATTAAAATTTAGTTTTTGAAATTGTTGATTTCTGTAATAGTGTTGGAAAACTTACCAGAACTCGTAAAAATACTGAAATACCAATTTTTGTCTCAAAATTTGAAATTTGAATTTATTTACTTATTTGCAATGTAAATAATTTATTTTATTCAAAATTTAAATTCTTATTTATTAATTTATAAAAGTTTAGTTGTACCTTATATTTAAATTATTATTATTACTATTATTATTTTATTTTTATAACTTAAACTATAAATTAAATTAGAATAATAATTAGAAGTTTGAATTAATATCATATTAAATTTTGACTTAATTAATTTAAGAAATCATACAAGTCAGAGTTCATAATACTTATCAAATAATTAAAATTTTGAATTATAATTAACTTTAAATTTAGATTTACATTAATTTAATTCTTACAACAAAAATAATAATAATAATAATAATAATTTTTTATTCTCAATTAGTATAATTAATATTAATTCTCAAACTCTAAAAATTAAAATTAAAATTTAACTGCTTGTTAACAATTTAATTGTAACCAATTTACTTTAAATTAAATTAATAACTCATTTTAATATTTGAAATTTCACCTGATCTAGATTAATTTAATTTAATTAATTATTACTTATGAAATATATACATCTATTAAACAGAGCTTAAAATTTTACAAATTAATTTAAATTATTAGTTCTTTTTTTTTACTAAAAATAATGCTGAGTTAAATTCAACAATTCTAATATAAAATAATAAAATCTATCTGCATATAGTATATTACATCTGACTTAAAAATTCATAACTTAATTTGAACGTATTCTATTTTTAATAATTTACCTTTATATAAATGAATTTTAAAATTTAAGAATAACTCATTTTAATTTTAATATTAAGAAATAATTTTTTATATTTAGAATTTTTAAATTAAAATATAAACTTATATAAATTGTTTATTTTATTATGTATATGTGTGTGTGTGTGTGTGTGTAAAATTTTAACATTAAATATCAGAAATATATAAGATAGAAATTTATAAATAAGTAGGATTCTCTATATAATAATCAACTAACAATAATATTCTTATCAAAATTTTGAAAAAATAAGTATAATAATTAACTGAAAATGATAAACTCCAAGACAAGATCACCTACCTTAAAAGTCTAATGATCTAACCCCACTTTAATCTTTCTCTCTTGATTTACAAAGCTCTCTCTCCTCCTCTCTATTTTTGATTTGATTCCTTCGTTTCTTTCTCTTTTTCTCTTTTTTTTTTTTAAATTAAATTTTTATTTTTTATAAAAGGGTGCATAATGAAATAGAAGATATGGGATTATGTGACGGTTTCATTTAGTGGGAGGGTTCGGTACCCATTACGAGAATGGAGAAAGTGATTTAGTCAGCGTGCGTAAGATATAAATTTTATTATTATTATTATTTTATTTTATTAAAGATATGATGAGTCCTACTAACGATAATATAAATCTATTCTGTCCATCATCTTGGCTTGGCAAAGAGAAAATATAAGGCCAAAAAAAGGCTAATCCAAAACTCAGGTGGGCCACACATAAGCGGATGGTGGGATTAGTTCCCACAAAAAAAATAGGTTGTTACAATCATCCTTGAATCTAGATAGAATAATAACTTATTTATAATATTACAAAAATATAAACGGTCCAGATCATCAGATCATCGGAACATTTTAGAATTTGGGCCACAGAGGTAGCGACAAACTGTGGCTTCTGAGTCGCGACAGAGGCAAAACGAACTCTTCCGGAGGACGTATTCGGAGAGAAACTATAAAATGTCGTCTTCCTTGAGGACATTTTTGTCATTTTCACCACAGGCCACCTTTGCTTTACCAGACTGCAAAACAAGCAACAAAATGTGGGACCAGAATTGAAAGTGGGCGGTTTACACTTTTATGTGGGACCCATTAACCATTTGAACTCTACCTGTGGGCCCCCCTTGAAACTAACGGCGACGATCTGTTTGATCCAGCTTCTCTGTGGATGGGACACCGATCAGGGTCTTCAGGAACAATGAAGCCTTGGGGGTCCCATTCCCTAAAGACCAGCCAATGCAACTCTATTCAAGCCTTTGGAATGCAGATCAGTGGGCCACACGTGGTGGCCTGATCAAGATCGATTGGACCCAGGCGCCGTTCATCGCTTCTTACCGAAATTTCAATGCAGATGCATGCGTGTGGGCAGATGGACGGTCGTCATGCCCTGCTTCGAAGGGAAGATGGTGGGACCAAGGACTGGATAGCAATGGAGCCCTGAAACTCATGTGGGTCCAGCAGAATTACATGATCTATGACTACTGTAGTGATTCCAAACGCTTCCCTCAGGGATTTCCCCCAGAATGCTCCATTTCCAATTAGGATATAGATGATGGCCCACCCACTTATAGAATAAATTACAGGAGTGGGCTTGTTTATGTAAATGTTACAGAAATGGTTTGTAATGGTTTTTATAGTTAAGCTTGTGACTCTCTCGATCAGAGTATGGGGGAAACGGATTGGCTACTCCCCTGCCACTAGCCCGGTGGCTGGTGGTCAGTGCTCTGTGGGGCCCACCATGATGTATGTGTTTCATCCATGCCGTTCATCCATTTTTAAAGATCACTTTATAGCTTGATCCGAAAAATAAGAGGGATATAAATCTAAGGTGGACCACACCACAGGAAAACAATACTGATTAGATATCTACCATTAAAATCCTCCTAAGGTCCACTGTACTGTATATTTTACATCCAATCTGTCTATTAGGTAATACAGACCTAAATGACGGGAAAAAACAAAGATCAGCTTGATACAAAACTTTTATGGCCCCCGAAAAGTTTTCAATGGTTAACGTTCAATCAACACTGTTTCCTGTAATGTGGTCCACTTGAGATTGGAATATATCTCATTTTTGGTCTCATCACATAAAATGATCTAGAAAAATAGATGGACGGCATGGATTAAACACATACATCATGGTGGGGCCCACAGAGCACCGACCACCAGGGAGTAGCCAATCTGCTTCCGAGTATGGGCGGGACCCACTCTAATCCGTCATTGGATGAGTAATGGCTGTTGATCAGTACCTGAAGCATTGCCGATGAGGAGGTGGATCTGGGTTCATCTGGTAGGCCATCTACATACATGGCTGATTCTTAGCCCGTTTGGCTAATTTTTCATTTTGACCGTCCATCTAAAGGCTGTTGTTGATAGGGATATGATATTCTCTTTGGCGTGATTAGACCATCCATGGATAGCACGGACTAGATGAATGGTCCATATTACTGCCGTACCTGACACTGGACGGATTTGATTGCCTAGTTGGAGGGTCTTTTTAGCTGTGGAACCTATCCAGTGGGGCCTATCTGATAAAGAGTGTGGACCTCATGCATGTTCGCGTGTCTGAGGTTTTAGATTTTGTATACGGTTCATCTGTCACAAATGTGTGCCGATCAAGATTTCCCAGATAGTGGGCCACATTGTGACCGATAATCAACTCATTGGACCATCTTAACCATACATACGGATGCCATCAAATGGACGGCTAAAGGAAATTGGTCTGTAATGATATGGTTAATATCATGCTATCACTGTAACTATGAATAAGGTCCATGTTTTGGATGGTCTGGATTGATGTACCTAATGCATTGTGTTTAAATAAACGGGGTGAGGTGACCAATTTCGTGATCCTTGTCTTGGTGGCCCATTTTAGGAATTTGGATGGGCTTGGACCACCAGGGTTCTAGCCCATTAAGTAGCCATACCCATCTTCGGCCTGGATATGGGTTGATTCAAAAGCCATTTCTTAAATGGGTTGGGTTAGTTTAAGAAATTCATCTGAGCCAGCAGGTGTGTGGCCTATAAGAATCTATACACGATTTGATTGGTTTCAGATAAGGCCCACAGCCGAGCATTGCACTCTCACGTGAGCTTGGGCTAGGATGGACGGGCCTGTTTCCTTGGAGAAATTGAGCTCGTGGTCTTTGCACATGTGCTACTGTGGCACACGTGTGTAAAGCTTGGCCCACTCATCAACTGGGAGTCATGTGAACTTGCCTTAAACTGAAAATTAGGAAAGGTTCACTTGTTGGGTGGGACAGACAATCATGAAAAAAAAAAAATTTGACTAATTGCAATTACTCATTGCAAACGTGTGGCCCACCTAATGAACGGATTGGATTAGTTCTGAGCCAGTGCATGTTTATTATGCACCCACGTGAAGAAATGACTGAATCTTAACTTACATGTGCCTCAAATCACCCCCATCATCCTTCAAGGGATGCGGCCATTTGAAAAGGAGAAATGTTTTTTCCTTTAATAATTTCATTGGTGTTGATGAGTGGGCCACAGAACAGTTCATGCGATCCAAAACCATACATTCAATGGTCCTGGCTTCGGAGTTACGGCAACCCAAAAATCACATTTACCAATGGAAATCGGATTTCATGCTGAATAACTCTTTTGGGCACACCGTGAATGTTTATGTTTATCCACGCTGTCCAACCGTTTTTACATCTCATTTTAGAGGATTAACCGAAAATTGAAGCATATCCGAAGCTCAAATGGACCACACCATAGGAAACAGTAGGAATAATGATATCCACCGTTGAAACCTTCCTAGGACCGACAATGATGTTTATTTGTCATCCAAACTGTTCATAAGATCACACAGACATGGATGAAGGTAATACACAATGATGTTTATTTATCACGCCCCAAAATTCGGATATTTGAATAGGGTGTCCAGGACTTGAATTTTAGACCCGTGACTTATAAAAAATAAAATTTAAAAAAAATGAAAAGATAAAATATGACAATTTCATATGCATTTCATTTTCTCCCATCATAGTCCAAAACTTTAAAATCCAAACATATACTAAGATAACTAATTACATAATCTGTTATTACATTGATGCATGATTATTTAACTTAACTTGAAATAAGAAAATCAAGTCAAATATTACTACATTTAGAGTTTTAAAATAAAATAAAATTTATCATATGTAGAATGATATGCCATGTGCATCCAATCACATTCCATGCTCCACTACTAATAGAAGTACCCTGCATCTTCAAAATATTTATAACCTGAAACGGTTAAAACATAATGAGTTGACAATTCAATAGGATCACATTAATCCCAAGTTGAAAGTTTCACAAATATTATCAAATTTAACCTCGATATATTAATCAAAATAATGCGAACATTGGATGTAAAATTATAATTAATAATTTGACATTCATAAATATAAAATGAATAAATTGTTTAACATAGCTTTTCTAAAAATACTAAGATTTGGAGTGGACAAAAGACTCATGTGTGCTGATCCTTTTAGAAGATGACCCACAACAGAGCACCGGTATTGATCCTTTCAGGGTATGACGCTCGACAGGGCACTGGTATAACCTTTTAGGGACAAAGCCCAGGACAGTGCACCCGTGTGTACTAATCCTTTTAGGGAATCACCCATGGCAAAGCACCTGTGCCGATCCTTTTGGGAATGACCTTAGGCAGAGCACCCATGTCGTGCTGATCATTTCGGAAATAACCCTGGGCATGGCACCCGTAAGAACCATTGCATTAAAAAATAGTTCACACAAAATGCATCTAACTTACAAGGAAATATGACATATATAGTGTCTATGTTCACATAATGAATATTCATTATCACCACTAGATAATATAAAATGGAAAAATAATAATAATAATAATATTTGTATTGGTTCAGTCAAATAAAGAATATCTCAATGTCTAGATTATATAAGGCAATTACTTATGAATTTTTCAATAAGGAATGATCACCTACCTGCTATGAAAAAATTGTGTGATGAGAGGAAAATAATATGAAGCGATGCTGATTTCTACGTGTACTAACTTGGATTAACCAACTCTGAATTCGACCCGAATTGGGAAGTAGAACTTCATATAAATGTGTCCATCTCCATAAAAATCAGATGTTATAGAAGGATCTTTAGGTTAGCCCGTACTCGGCGAGTTGAGTTGCACTTGGCAGATTCAATCAACTTGGTGGAACGGCTCGATATACGCTACCTTCAATCAGGATCTCTCTCTCTCTCTCTCTCTCTTTAGAATAGTTGCAAGGGATGTTAGAAAAATCGACAACGCATCATTGAGGATTAAGTTAGTGAGCCATGAACTCGATGTTAAACCCTCACGAATACTCTCCCTTCTCCTGATATCTTTTTTCTTCTCACAATCTTTCTTTTGTGATTTTCTCTATGGTTTTCTATAAGTAGCATGAGAAATGAGATATAAAAATAATGTCGGGTGAGTTTAGTGGGTTATGAGTTCATTGGACGGTTTAGATTATTTAGTGGTCTTACCATGATGATATCATGCATGGTTGATGGGTTCACATCCTTAACCGTACCGTAGAGAAGTGGGAAAGAGAGGGAGTCGTGGAGGAGAGGGCTAGTTTCATGGGGTGACGTGCGTCAACACGTCACTTTGTGATTTGAATTTTTTTTAAAGAATGGGCCCCATAGGTATCACATGATATATTCACACCATTCATTAGTTTTGCCCATCAAAGTTAGGGCATGTGCCCAAAAATGAGGGCCATCTATAGCTTAGGTGGGCCACACCAAAGGCAACAGTGGAACCTACCGTTTAAAAGAAATAGAGTATTACAAATATCACCGGGATCCAAAACTTTTGTGGCCCCTCAATAATTTTTCAACGGTAGATATTCAATTCACACTGTTTCCTGTGGTGTGGTCCACTTGATCTTTGGATATGATTCAGTTTTGGTCTCAAACCCTAAAATTATCTGGTAAAATGGATGGACGGAGTGGATAAAATACATAAATCACAATGGGCCCACAGAGTTTTCTAAGTACGCAATCCACTTCCTTACCAGTACTAGAATTTTCAACTGGAGGTGGGCCATCCATCAGTTTCATTTAAACCTACCTATCATAGACATAAGATTGTTCGTGGGTGCAGTTTTGGAGGCAGCGGCCATCTTCACGAGATGAGCTGTCAGGCATTGATTGATCTAAATTACGATTGGGACCACCATCACGAGTACTATCCTTCATTCATTGATTGATTCAAATTATGAGGTGGGCCCACAGTCACAAGAAGGGCTGTCCTTCATTCATTGATTGATACAAAGACAAGAAATGTGGTCCTTCGATTATTGATTGATCCAAATATTATGAGTGGGCCTATCACCAAAAGATCTACGGTCCTTAAGTCATTGATTATTACCAATGACGCAGCTCTCTCCCTCTCGGAGGCTGTTTGGCTAGTGTTGCAACATCAGACAGGTAGCTGATATCAAAGCTCTTTGGGCCCATCTTGATGTATTTTTCTTATCCATGCTGCCATTCATTTTGCCAGCCCATTTTAGAGCGTGAGTCCAAAAATAAGGCAGGTCTAAATCTGAGATAGACCATACCAAAGGTAACATTGGAAATTGAATTCTTACCGTTGATAACTTTCTAGAGCCATGGGAATTTTGGATGAAGCTGATATTTTTGTTTTACCTTCATCCAGGTCGGTGACCTCATAAGTAGATTAGATGAAAAATAACCATTACAGTGGGCCTAGGAAGTTTTTAATGGTGAATGCTCCATCAACAATGTTTTCTTACATGGTGTGGTCCACTTGATATTTAAATCTACCTTATTTTTTGAATCATAGCATAAAATGAGTTGAAAAAATGGATGGATAATAGGGATAAAATACATACATTATGCTGGGACGACAGAGCTTTGACATCAGCGCTAAGGGTCATTAGCTAACCCGCGCCCCTCTCACACGCCAGTCCAAACGCTGCCAAGGCATTTTAAGAGAAAAAACTGATACTCTAGTAGAGCGTGATGGATGTTACACTTGCTCTTAAGATTTAAAACTCTGTATATTTAATACAAATAATTCAATTTAAACTGTATAAATTTCAGGTATCAGTTCGTATCAAACAAAAAATACACTTGTTTGACCATCTCAGTATAAATTTGGTGGATATTTATTAGATGGTTAAAATGAAAATAGGAATGGTCCAATTTTTGTTGATATTGGTAATTTTTTTTTCTTTCTTTCTTTCTATTAGCCGGTTAGTACACCCCACTCTCAGTTCATACTTCACCATTAGCCACCCCTAAGAGTGAAGTGTGAACTGAGAGTGGGGTGTACTAACCCGTTAACGGAAAGGAAAAAAGAAAAAAAACAAAATCAATGGTCCGATTTCAAAAATGAATGGTCCAATTTCAACAAATAAGTGTCCAAAAATTAGAGATTAAAATTTCTCAAATTATCTGATTTTGGGAATCTGAGTTAGTAATAGTTTTTTCCACATTCTACGCGGTTCAATTTGATTTATTGTTCGCCAATTGTACAATTTCTGACTTCCTGCATACCGAGTGCCATATTCTGGCGGAGTATCAAATCCCCATCTTTAAAGGCGAGCGGCATGATAAGGGCTATTAATGCCACACGCGCCTGTCTCCACACGCTCTTTTACACATGTGGCAAGATGGCAAGCGTGTGAGATTTCTAACCGGTGCGAGACGTGGGACTTATTTTAAGGTGCCTTGATACAAAAATTTAGAGAAGTTTCTTATCTGACGGCTACACGTGTCTGTTGAAATGTGAAGCTTTTTTATAAACCGTCGCTTCCTATATGTTTGCCCACATGTTAATCAGACCATCTGATATATTCAAATCAATTTCAAGTTAGGATACACACGATGCATGGTTCAGATGCTCCGTTCTGGTGTCACTTGAACAGCACGTAAACATGCGTGTGGGGTACATAATATCAGTAGTAAATATGTTCTCGCACACGCACGGAAGCGGATTGGCTGGTGAGGTAGCTGCTGTATTGACGTCAGCAAGTTCCGTGGGTCTGATCAATTGATATGTGTTATATCCAAACCGTCCATCCATTTGAAGAGCTCGTCCAAGGGTTGAGACGAAAAATGTAGTCTGGGTCCCTTCAATAATAAAGATCCCTGCTCCCTAGTCTCATTTAAGTGAAGTTATACTTACATTTCATGATTTTTCATGCATTGCATTGAGAAGTTATGAAAAGGGCATAAACACTAATCAAAGTAAATTGTCTAGATAGTCCCTTTAGATGGATTTTCACCCAAAATTACACTAAAATAATATTCGATAGTTTTCAATTTATGAAAATAAAATAGACAGGAGTATTCTACTTATCCAATATTTGGAGTAGAAATGGACACCCAGTGGAACCCAATCAAGCTTGGCACTGCTCGGCTTTTCTAGCAGACTACTTGAGCTTGAGCTCAGCTCCACTTGGCCCTTAAGCCTAGCAGGGCAGCTTGGGTGAGTTTAGTCTCAAGTTTACTAAGCTTAAGCTGAATTCGAGCCTAACTCTAGATTGAGCTTTCGAGTTCTGTCAGACTTGATTTTTTTAATTTGTATATAAAATTCAATTCACAAATTAATAAATTCACAAATACATTAATCAATTTATAAATATACTAATCAATTCATTAAGGTAATTGGATGGTGATAGACTTAAGATTTATTGTGTTTTGTTTGAAAAAAGTGACCACATAATTGGGGACTGCATAATTACGGCCAAGTTTATATAGAGATGCATGAACCAGAGTAAAATAAAAAATAAAAAACATAGAGATTTCAAGACTTGAGAGCCGAGGGCCAAAGGTAGGTGACATGGACAGCCAAATATGGAGCCAGAGATGGACAAGCAAGAGCAAAATAGAAATTGAGAGAAAGTTAAAGAAGGAGCCATTGAGATGAGATAGATTCAATAATAAGGCTAAAAACAACATGCAAGGTGAACAGACATTGCGAATGTGACTCATCTGATCGAGAGGGGCTAGCTGTCGAGGCTCAATGAAAAAAATATGAAGAAAATCTTTAGAAATCAGAAGAGCCAAAATTTTTGTATTAGATGATACCGAATTGATGCAAGACAATTAATCACTTGCTTTAAAAGCTTGAACTGTCAGACTACGGCGAATTAATTCATTTATCTCATGGTCCAGGCCCCACATCTCATGGGTTTAAGACTTATGCCAAACTCTCTTCATGGGCCTTAAATTACATGGGCTGCCTACTTCGAGTGTGTCCCCGCATCCCACGGGCTATCCTACTTGACCCGGTGTGAAATCCGCATTAATCACCCTGGTGAGGAGTCTCGAACATGAGACCTCCCCCAAATCGCATGGGTCACCCACCCCGGGTGTGCCCCTGAATTTCACAAGCGACTTCACTTAAGCCCATTGTGAAACTATCCCTGCATTACTCGACTTTTGTCGAACTCTAATCAAGGAATTTATAATTGATTTTTGAACAGTATTCTATCCATGTTTTCTTATCAGGGTGCAACGTTAACATTTATGGCTGCATACATATGAACTATGATACTCCACCAGAGTATCAAAATACTCCCCATTTTATTTCCCACCCGCGGACAGCAAATCCAGGCAAGCAGTCCGGACGAGAATTAAACCGACCGCTATACACGTGGCACTGTCCTATTGGTAGATCGACAGTCTTAATCTTATCCCACATTTCTATGCAATGGAGGACGCCAGTACAGTGCTCCCGCCTATTACATTCTTACACGTGTCGTACATCCAGAGCCTTCCCAAAAAGTCCGTACACGTCGACTACAACATGCAGATGAACCACAGCCAGTCCCCGGAGACCGTGGGGCCACCAAAGCTTGGCAGTGAGCTGGAGATCAGTGTCCTTTCCTGAGAAAAACTTCGATACTCTGGCAGAATGCGATGGATGATACTCAGGCGCTCATAAGCTTCTTTGAAATTGCATACATCTCAATTGATTAACTCAAACTAAACTGTCCAAATTAATAGTCACAACTTAGATCTATCATAACCCAAAAATTAGTATTATTTGATGATCGGGCTATCGGGTTGGTGGACATTATTGGACGGTTGAAAATGAACAATATTCAACGGTCCTATTTTAGTAAACAAGTGTCCATTGATCAGAGGCTAGCATTGTGCCCCATACCTGATCGGGGAATTTGACATATTAGAGGCACTGAATTTCACAATTTAGTCTGTTTAATTTAAATTATTGTATGCCACGTGTACAAATTATGAATGCCTGCGTGTCAAGCATCATGCGCAGCCTGAGTATTAAATAACGCCCCGTATTCCAACAAAGCTGTCGGCCAGCGGTGGCCTTTACGTTCCTGAGCTTGACCCACCAGTTTAAAGTCCCATCCAAACTGTCCAAATGATGGGCCCCAGCAACCGTAGATTTTCATCCGTCGGTTGATCCTAGCCATCAGATCGATCAGACTTATCCCGTTAAGGTGAAAGGTAGCTTATTTTAGTTCTTGCCTTTCATTTGCGAGGTTGACCTGCTGTATGCCACGTGGATAATGCAGTCGTCCTGATAACTCTATGGTGTGAGTTTGTCACACAAGTGCCAGCTCAACCCCAGTACATATGTCATACATGCATGTAAATACAGGAAAGCCGATTAGCTCTTACCCTGGTAACAGCTCAGTGGGTGTTACCCTTACCGTGTGGGGCCCACCTTGATGAATTTAATTAATATCCATGCCGTCCATCCATTTTATCAGCTCATTTAAGTACTTTATTCTGAAACTTAAGTAAATCCATATCTCAGGTGGACAACACCACTTGAGAAATTGGTGAATGACCATTATAAGCTTTTTTTTAGGTCACAAAAGTTTTGGTTGAATCAAATATTTGTAATTTTTCTTCATCCAGCTCTGTTCGACCTTATCAACGGGTTAGATGGCAAATAAACATTACTTATCTTGTTAGTTGGAATTGGAAAGTTTTTAATGGTGAGCATTCAATCGTCACTATTTATTATGGTGTGGATCACCTGATAATCGGATATAATTAATTTTTGGGTTCGTTGTACTAAAATGAGCTGTAAAAACGAATGGACGGAGTGAATATACGACATATGATTAAGGTGGGCCCTACGGCAAGGGTTACACCCACTAAGCTGTTACCCGGGTAACACCAGTCCGCGCCCGTGTATCCACCGTCCACAGCGTTGGTGAGCCGGGAATGTAACTTTCTAATCAGACGACCTTATCCATCTGATTCCGCTAGATGAATCTGTACCACCGAATCATCCATTTGAGGTCCACCTATTGGAATTGACAGTTAGGATCATCCATTCTTTGTTGGGCTTCATGGCCCAGCAGGAATGTGGCCATGATTTGTGGATCTGGACTGACGTACATACTACATGCATGGTGGATAACCTTCCACATATCAAATTACTTGTACCAAACGCACACCGTACAGTAATACTTATATTTATGGTGGTCTCGAGACCACACCGCGACGTGGTCCCATAAACATTGCCCCTCATAGGAGCTATTTAACTGAGTAATCCCTCGTCTCATTCCACAACGAAAATGGCAAACCATGCCATCTTTCTCCTCATCTTCTCTCTATCCCTTGGCCTGATTCTCATCCAACCGTCGATCGCGAAGCCAGCCACATTCCTACAAGATTTCCGCCCCACATGGGCCGAATCCCACATCAAGCAAATGGAAAATGGGACAGCCATTCAACTCCTGCTGGACCAGTCATCAGGTCTGAAACCTTCTTCCCCTTAAAACACACTTCTATCACTTCCTTTTTCTTTCTTTCTTCCTAATCCTGTTGCATTTTCCACAACTTAAGGCTGCGGGTTCTCTTCCAATAGAAAATACGTCTTTGGCCGTGTTAGTATGAAAATCAAACTCATTCCAGGAGACTCTGCAGGGACTGTCACTGCATTTTATGTACGTTTTCCACCATTTTATGAACTTTAAGTGGACCACTAATCAAAAATTCAATCTGATATTTAGATTAATCGATTGGCTAAAAATGAAATTTGGGTTTGTGCAGCTGAATTCAGACACAAAGGAGATTCGCGACGAATTGGATTTTGAGTTCTTAGGTAATCGATCTGGCCAGCCATATACGGTCCAAACGAACGTGTACGCACATGGGAAGGGTGACCGGGAGCAGAGGGTGAACCTTTGGTTCGACCCGTCAGCAGAATTCCACACCTATTCTATCCTGTGGAATCGACGCCACATTGTGTAAGCATTTCAGAACTGATTCTCTTTAATTCTCCAATAATAAATTGAAATTAATGGATGGATAAGATTAAAGCATTTGGAAGAAACCCAGATCATGTTTAGAGCGGAAAATAACAGAAAGTGGATTATGGGTCCAAAGGGCCATCGGTTTTCCATCAAAACAGCAGAAAGTAACGGTCCAGATTGTTACATTTTTAGAGAAGTAAACCCGCCAGGGCACCAGTTTTGAAAAAATGCAGCTTAAATCTACACCATTGATCATAACCGGTCACTTAGAATACTCACAACGTTGTATATATGCTACTAAAAGAAGGAAATATAATCATCAGGTGGGCCATGCGTGTACACAGAACTTGAAACATCGGCTGGTTTGTCTTAACCGTTCATTTGCTTCTGTACGGATGTGACCCGACTGAGGAACGTATAGGCCTTTCTTTACGGATTCGGATTCGGATTCGGTAGTGACCCCTCCAGTACCGAGTGGTGGAAGATGTAATTTTTTAATCCATGCCGTCCATTTTTTTATTTTATTTTTTTCAGATCTTTTTGGGTATTTTAAAAAATGAGGCAGATCCAGATCTTAGGTGGACCACACTATAAGATGCAGTGGTGTTTGAACGCTCACCATTAAAACTTCTTAGGGCCCACAAAAGTTTTGAATCAAGCTGATATGTGTTTTCCCTTCATCTAGAACAGTTCTGTGTGATCTAATCAATAGTTTGGATGGCAAATAAACATTACACTGGGCCCTAGGAAGTTTTTAATAGTGAGCGTTCAATCATCCAATGGTATGGTCCACCTGAGATTTAGATCTGCCTTATTTTTGGGCTCATGGCCTAAAATGATCTGGAAAAATGGATGGACGGCATAGATAAGACACATAAATCATGGTGGGCCCAAATAGCTTTTCCAGCACCGACCAGTACTGAGGTCCGTACTGGAGGGGTCACTACCGAGGCCGAAGCCTTTCTTTGCCAGATATCGAATTGACATGGTTGGGATAACCTAATGAACGGCTCTGATCTCTCGAACATGTGCCTAGTTTCCACGTATGAGGCAAATGCATTCCTTTATGTGTGATCAGCCACATGATTGAGCTGCATCTCGATCTAGCCGTTCAATATACCAGGTTTAACTACCTTATAGATGGGCTTCGGCCTTTGTGGGGTCCATTTTTCACTTGGCTGATGAAAAAAGATAAAAAGCGTAAAAGAGAGCGTACAAGCTTTCATGTGTATACAAAAAGACCGTTGGAGGCAATCAAAGAACATCAGGTAAGGCTAGTACCATATTCAATACCAGCCGTAGAAATTGGACGCGGATTAGATACTGACAAGGTCAGTAGCCAAATCGCTACTGAAGTGACGTCACCAAGCTCTGTGGACCCCACCATGATGTATGTGTTGTATCCGTACCGTCCATCCATTTGGAGAGATAGTTTTATGGTATTAGAAAAAGAATGAGATAGATCTGAAGTTCAAGTGGATCCCACCATAGATAACAGTGGGGACAGTGACATCCACCGTTCAAAATTTCTTAGGGGCCACAGAAGTTTCCGATCAAGCTGATATTTTTATTTTCACTTCATTTATTTCTATTTTAACTTATGAATAAGTTGGATTTGAAAAATACATCATGGTGGGCCCTATAAATGTTTCAACGGTGGGTGTGACTGCTCCCACGGTTTTCTGTGGTGGGTCCACTTGAAATTTAGATCTATATAATTCTCTTTCTAATGCCATAAAACGATCTCTATAAATGGTTGGACCGTATGGATACAACATATTCATCATGGTGGGGTCCACAGAGCTTGGTGACGTCACTTCAGTAGCGATTTAGCTACTGATCTTGTCAGTACCTAATCCGCGTCCGTAGAAATTGGGTTTCACCGTTTGAAGGATTTAAAAAAGGTGGGGTTTTCCTTACCGTGTGCTTTAAATGCAGGTTTGATATTTTCGAATCTCAAAATGTAATTCTTGAGGTGGGAAAAGACCAAAACACCCTTGTACTTTTACCTTATGGTGGTGCCCACTTCTTGTATTTGACATCCCATCCATCCAACAGGTTCACGCACCATGATGTTCATTCAAGCCAATCCCATCATCAAGTGGGCCATCCCCACTTAATAAAAAGGAACGTGCACCACTCAAAAGTCTCCTATTCGACGTGTGGCCCACCTGATGATGGGATTGGCCTGATTTTTTCTACTTCTGATCATCATGTTGGGTTGTACCTTTGGGATGGGTAGATTTGGAACTTTTGCTAATTTTAGATTTCTCGAAGAAATTTGTGGAAAAAATAAAGTCCGTTGACAGTTTTAAGAGTAGTTAATTGATACACTGACAGACAGTGACCATTCATAAGCATGCACAGAGCTGCTGTAAACATGCCATATCTGTGCATTGATCCAAACCGTCCAAGCCATGGACTCCAATTTTGATGGCCAAAAACCGAAACGTTGCAATGATCTGATATGATGGATGGCCATCAAATGTTAAAGATCAGCGGTCGAGATTCAACCAACGACTGTTCAGTCACGGGAGGTTAGGAGACCGGTAGGTTATGTCACATACACGTGAATGAGTATGGATTTCCGTACTCAGTTCACCTTATCAATGCTTTTCTATATTTCTAATTTCCCAAATAAAAATCAGAAAATAAAAATAAAAAAAACAAAAACAAAAGAAGAAAAGAATGATAGATGTTTTATTTTGGATAGAATATTACAAAAATCTGAAAACGGGTAATAAATGCCTATATCAACCATTAATCTTCATTGATCTTCATCGAATCTAATAGATGAATATGCTCATTGATCCAGACCGTCCATTAGAAGGCCCACCTTTTTCATAGGCTGTTGCCCAAAACCAATATTGATTGGATGGTCTAAACCATGCAAAAAAATCATATTGTCCTTCCACTTGATGGACGTTGATCATGCCGGAAAAAAAGAAGTTGTGTTTGAATATCACTTACCTTGGGTAAAGTCACAGGACTCATTCCGTACTGTTGGAAACAGCACTGACATAGGTATCGTATGCTGCTGGAAAAGCTCCGTAGCATGATGCATGTATTTTATCCACTCTCTTCATCCATTTTGTTAAGCCATTTTAGAGCGTGAGCTTAAAATTGTGGCTAATGGTAGTGATTGAACGCCCACCATTAAAATCTTCCAGGGCTCGCTGTCATGTTTATTTTCTATCCAACCTGTTGATACCGTCGCACAGACCTGAACGAAGAGAAAATACAATATGATCTTGATTCAAAACTTTGCAACCCCGAGAAGTTTGAAACGGTGGGTGTTCAATCACCACTATTTCCTATGGTGTGGTCCACTCGAGATTTTGATTTACCTTTTTTTTATTTTTAAATCTAATCTTATAAAATAGGTTGGCAAAATAGATAAAACAAGTATATCATGTAGGGCTCATTGAGGGCTTTTTCAGCAGCACCATGCAATCCAATGGAAAACCGCAGTTCGAAAACTCCACGACTAGATTCGAAACTCGCTGAGTCAACTCAACGAGTCACTTTATGTGTTTCCTCTCTCTCTCTCTCTCTCTCTCTCTCTCTCTCTCTCTCTCTCTCTATATATATATATATATATATAAAAGCACACTAGCTATTGGGGTGTCTAACACTAATGCATCATGGATTTTTCTTTTTCACACACCATTTTAAATATTTGTTATTATTTTAAATATTTTAAATTTAATTGTTATATATGGATTCGGGTCAAGTAAAGACCCAGTGGCATCTTTGAGTCAACCCCACTCAGCTGAGTATTGGGCTGAGTCCAGTTTTGAGGTTTTTGGGATGGGGGATGAAAAGAATGGACCAGATGATACCATGTGTGCTAAATGTGCACAGTCGGTGTGCACTTATCCATCACTATCCAATGAGGGCATGTTGGAATCTTAACATCTATTTCAAAATAATCTTTTGAAAATTCAAACTCCATGCGAATATATTCCTACCAATAAGCTTTTAAATCTTGGGAAATAATGTGTACCAACTCTCAGTGGTCCATGTCTGCATTGCAATATGTGATCAAAACAACATTTTCTTTCTCTTATCTTTCAATAAATATTACACTCTAGAAAATTCTTTTTATTTCTCATTGGTAGCCTCTTCGCAATATCATGTTTTTTTTTTTTTTTTCCTTCCCTTAGGTGTATCAGGACTGATATTTGCAGTATAGGACACTTTCTAGCCACAGGATTTTTTCTTCTTCTTCTTTTCATGTGGCTGAAAACGCCCTGTACCACAAGTAGCAGTATAAGTGCATGTGGGTGATCAGTTCTTGAATAGGAAATGCTACATTGGGAACAAAAAGAAAGGCGCTTGTTGGCTAAGGCGACTTTTTAAAAAATTTAAACTCCAGTTGAAGGAAATGCACCTCCACCATTTAGCCATTGTTCTCATATTGAAACACCCAAATTTGCAAAGCATGCCTTTGGAAATGAGCTAGTCTCAAGTCCATATTGATAGACCACAAGTTATAGTTCATCCATTTGAATACTTCCATCATGTTAAGTGCATCTTTAATCCAACTTGTCCACTAGCTTAGCCCCTACTATGAGGTTCATCTCATGAAAAAAATTTGCCCTATCCATTCATCAATAGGCCACGCTATAGAAAATGACATTTAGCAATTGATAAGAAGAAAAATACAAGTGTAGCAGACTCGATGAGCGGATATGGATGATTTTTGCACGAAGTGATCCTTGTGATAAGGCCAATCTAATGAATGGGTTAGATGTCATATAAACTTAACAGATTAGAAATTATCTACTGGGTGGACCATTACTTGTGGTCCAACATGTTAGACTTGAGACTTACTCTTTGAAAGTTATAGTCCCTTTGAGCACAGTGGCCATCCCCCCAATGGCCATTAGGAGTATTATGGTGGATGTGCTTTTGGTAATTATCAATTGCCAAATTCCCATGTAGTGTAATTGCCATTTACCTAAGTGACCATTGTGCTCAATGTATAAAATATAGTTTGAAACTGGTATGGATCCCTAAAACGATCGAGAAACCAATTGTGGAGAGCGCTGTCCAAGAACAGTGTCCATGTTTTTGCTTTCTCCTCTCCGTCAGTGGTGAAGACTTTCATTTGGAAAATTCATTCCGCATTGCTTATAAAACAATGCAGCTGTATCAGTCCATATCAGCCCAAAATGACTTGATAAGTGTCGATATGGGTATGTATCAGTGGTTAATGATACAGTACCAATATATCGATTTAAAACCATGATTGTGCCGGGTTCTTGTAGTATGTTAGTAATCTCTTTTCTTATACCATGGAAATCACTCGGGCCGTTTCGATCAGTGCGGAAAGTGCTTTTGGTCTGCATTTTTCAAACTATGCGCCTTTAGAATGCAGTTGGGTGCAATGAATATTAGAAAGAATGCTCATTTAAGCCTCTTCTTTCACAAAATTCGCAATCATTTTCGCTTTGTTGTATGGTTTTCTCTAGTTTGCACTTTTATATTTTCTCTACGACTATTTCGTGGACCGCCATAGTGTCTGTATGCCATCCAACACGTCCATCAAGTCGAGAACATTGGAAAACCATCCAAAGAATAGAGTTTTATATGCATTTAAATCAATTTCATATGAACATGTTTCAAATTCATATTAGTTTTAGACATATATAAATACATTGGAGAAGGTTTTGTAGGGTAAGCTTAATTTACAACAGTTGTAGAGAACTTCCCACCCATTTTTTTCCACGTGATCAGACAGTGCCGAGGCGTGGAGTACGGCACGTTCCATCACCTCCTCTGAAGTCAAAATTGGTGGGCCACACATCTCATCGCTGTCCGATCTGATCATGCATTGACGAGATTGATGCATAATTATCTTGGTTATATATGTTTTTCACCACATAAATTTCCATTCTCTTCTAATCATAGACTCACAATCATGTCTCTAGACTTTTTGTATGGGACTCTCTTTTTTGTATTCTTTGAATAGAAAATGGATGGTAGCCATTGAATTTGAATCCCACCTTGACATGATTGGATTCCTCCATGATTTCCTTGGGCCCCCAGTTGAAAACAACAAGTGGGTCCCACAGCTTTCATCCAATGGGAGCCTAGGGACTACTGATTGAAGTGGTCACTGGTTATAATTAACACTTAAAATGTAGTAGCACAAGTGCACAAAACACAGGAAAGTTAATTAGAATTTCAATGTCTAATTAGGAAAATTCTCAATTATCTAAGATCCAATCAGAACCGTTGGATTTGCAGGTTCTACGTAGACGACGTCCCGATAAGGGTCTACAAGAACAACGAGGCGAGGGGCGTGCCGTATCCCAAATCACAGCCGATGGGAGTCTACTCGACCCTCTGGGACGCCGATAACTGGGCCACAAGGGGAGGGCTGGAAAAGACTGACTGGAGCAAGGCCCCCTTCTATGCTTACTACAAGGACTTCGACATTGAGGGTTGCACCGTTCCTGGTCCAGCTGACTGCACCCTTAAGTCCAGCAACTGGTGGGATGGACCATTATACCAGCAGCTCAATTCAATCCAAGCCCGAAAGTACAGGTGGGTCCGAGTAAACCACATGGTCTACGACTATTGCACTGATAAGCCCAGAAACCCGGTCCCACCACCAGAATGCTTGGCTGGGATTTGATCAGGGAGATATTGATCCTACGGTTAAGATTATGTGAAAAATGGGGAGTGTAGGTGGGCCACTGTATGTAATAATTAAGGCTGTGGAGATGGGGGAATCTTTCATAGCCTTCCTTGTCTTTTAAAGTGGAAGTTGATGGAATCTTTCTAGTATTTTGGGAAAAGGATGTGACCCAAATGACTGGAATGCCCATGGGAGGATGAATTATGTGGATGTGGGACATGGTCATTTTGGTCATTTGGGTGGTGGGCCTGTTCACACTATATGAGTTTGGCTTTAGCCTTTGTTCCTTCCAAAGCAAAAGACAGCTAAAGGAATGGGCGTTTATATATCAGCGTCGGTAAAAGGATAGAGCATGGTCCATGTCATACCACAATGTGGTAACTGGAATCCTATCCGACACCTGCACATGCTTTGGGGGGTCATTATTTTGTATATAAATTAAATCCACTCCGTCCATTGAGTGAGATCCTAGATTCTATGCCATTGGGCAAAAAATGAGATATATCCATATCTCAGACGGGCCACAGCACATGCAATGAACATAGGATGTTAACCATAGGTTTGTCTGTGGGACCACCGTGGTATTTATATATTTCATCAAACCTGTTCATCAGGTGTGAATCAGAAGGATAAAGGGAAGAATCAGGCAGTCCACAACACATGAACATCGAGGTGGCTATTAAAGCAACGATGGAAAACAAAAATAGCCAATGGTTAGAAGAAAATTGATGAATAGGATTGTTTGGTAGGGTCGATTTTTGATACATGAACCATCCTTATTAGGATTCAATGGATGGACAGAAAAGATTGATAATTAATCGCGCCATGTCCACAAATCTTAGTTCTCCACTAATTCATCTTTAAAAGCATTGGAGATAGTGGATTATGTTTCCATGGAATGTCATTTTCAACAGCACCTTCAGCTGTATCTTAAGAGCATCTCATCATTTCATTTATTCCATTGCTTGGAATTAATTCAAAAAGCACCCAACAAAGACATGAGAAATGAACATCACATGATAATAAAAATGGAAATATGTTGTGTCTAGGAGCACCCACAGCTTTGAGGGGCCAACGTGCAGACGGCCCATCCCATTAAGTTAAAAATCTCCAAAGTCATAGCACTATGATTCTTTCTTTCTTTTTTCTTTTCTTTTTTTTTTAAAATTTTTTTTAAAAATGATAACATAGTGTTCCTTCCCCTTTTGAAGGCAAAGACTACTCCCTATAGATTCACGGAATCACCCACAAACCACGTACATCGGTAAAGCACAGGAAAGGGAATCAAAACTGTGTCTGTGGAGAGCAAATCCATGACACTAGCCATGCACCCAAACCTTACCTTGGGTAGGTCTCGCACTCAATAAAACGAAAAGGCTATCTCAATTATTATTTTTGGCAAAAGAGCAATTGATGAAAAGGTAATCAACTGACTCCACATTTTTCAAACACATCACACATACATTCCGGAGCACCATTGTCCCCTTTTGAAGGTAATCAATGGTGATCACCTTCTTCGACCTGCAAGCCAAGCAAGAGCAGCAACTTTAAGAGACCGAGAACTGACCAAACTTCTCTTTAAACCTCGTTAAACCACACCATAGCATCCCTTTCTCCTACCGAGGGAAAAACATCTCTCAGCCACTCCAAAAGCCTCATACAGTCATCCAACTCCTCGTTTGACAAACTCCCATAGCAAGGGAGAGCCCAAATTACCTCCTATATTTTGATAGGGAGAAATGCTATGCAACTGGGATGTTTGCTTCCACAGCAATTCTACCTAGCCTTGAAAAGTCTTCTCTTAATGCTTTCTCGCCCAAACAAACATCCACCCAAAACCTGATCATCTTACTCTCTCCCAATGAAAAAACCACCCCTTCAAAAAACTTTAATCTCAAACTCACCTCTTGACTTACACGAGTACAAAGCCCTGTATAGAGATGAGTCCCTTTTTTTTTCCTTCTTTTTTGTTGCCCCACTGTCAGTTCACACTTCACTGTTAGCCACCCACTCTAAGGAATTGAGACCAAGACCTCAGTGTTGAAACGAGGTATCTGGGTGTAGAGATGAGTCCCTTGTCCACTAGCCTCCTATTTGAACTCCATACAAAACCGACATCCTCTAACCCAAATCTACAACGCCATTTTCATATCAATGAGTTCGTAGCCTCCAAATTCCTTAGCCCAGTGCCTCTTTCTTCCAATGGTTCGCACACCTCTTCTCACTCCATTAGGTGAAAGCTTATGCTCTTCTTCCGTTCCTTGCCATAAGAAATCCCTCTTACAACTCTCAAACTTGTCTAATACAAACTTCAAATATTGGAATAAAGACAAAATAAACTGCTCCATATCCATAAGGAATTTAGCATCCATATGCATTGCACCAAATGAATGTCCAAATTACTGGTGGGCCCCACCTGAAAAGCGGTCCAAGGTAGAATAGATCGACTCAAGGCTAAAAGGCTAGACTTGGTAGGAATTCCCTGAACTCATCAAAAAACTTTTTTCTTTTTCTTTTTTAAGGTATGCATGGGCTCGAACCCGGAGATCCCAATGTTGAAAGGCACTCTACCACTCATGCATGGGCTTGAACCCACTCAACAATTACCTTACCATCTTTCCCCCAACAATCCAACTGTGCAGAAAATACGGACAATGGAAATGGTAGGCCCCACCATGAAGATCACTCTAAAAAATCAGGCTGATTGGCTCACTAGGTGGGTCACACCCGCATGTTGAGTCAGACTGCCAATTGTCCATCGTTTCCAATGGTGTGGCTAACCTGATGAGCAGCCTTGATGGGACATACCATTTTCATGGTACTGATGTCCTACACAAGTAACATGATGGAAAAGATGTTAGGGTACCACAAGTTACGGCCCCTTGCTTGTAGGTTGATCAGTTCTCTTCCTTGAGCTATTCCTAGTCAATAGCTATAAAAATTACAGGAAAAAAATCAGAAGGAAAATACAAAATCAAAGGCAAGATTAAACATAACATTCAGCTTCAGATAATCTCAATTCATACATGGAGAGACCATTGGGAACAGTCTACATGCACCAAACTTCAAAAGAGATGCATGGTATCCAGGACCTCAGTTTGTACAAGTGGAGGGAGCATGCCCCAAAATCTTCTCCATGGGGCGATCCTAACCCTCCGATTGGTGGCCTGCAAATAGACAGTTAAGAGAAGAAATACAGCAATAAGACTCATGGCATCTTTTTCGCATGCAAAAGAAAAACATCAGCTTCAAGGCTTGAAAAGGTGAAACCTCTAGTGGTTATCTGAAACTATGGCAGTACAATGGTTTCATCCGCATGTACTGCTCATATTACTCTCCATATCATAGAACCACTCTTAAATAGGTTACCTGAAAATGAGATTGATGGAATGATCCCAATGGCTAAGAGACATTTGCTTGTTTCACTTGGACCGTTGACTGCTTTTCATTTCAGCCATCCATTAGATGTCCACCAATCTGCCAGTTCAGACATTGGCTCAGCGTAAAATCTGGTTTATAACCCATCTAAAGTGTGGGCCATGATTTGCAGGGTTTGATTTGAGTGATGCCACTGGTATGATTTCTGACTCCATGTGTATGAACCAGCACTGTCTCAGACTATTAAAGAGTATTTCTCTGGCCTCTATAAATCACTTCAACTGCAAAATATAAATTTTAACAGCATCATATTAAAAACCATCATCCTCGTTGTCGTTGTAGTTGTCACTGTCACCACCGCTGTCCTGCTCATATATCTGATATTCCCCATCACTTATGTTGGCATCCTGGGCATCACTGTAGTTTCCATCGATGAATGGAAGGGAGCCGAAGAGCTGCTGCAGGTAGCCATTGGAGATGTTTTCTCCAACAGGATCTGTTCAAATATAGGAAATTTCTTTTTCTACGTGAATAAGATTGCATTCAACGCAAATAATCAGCCAAAAGAAATCCCGAATTGAACCAACATATCTAAACAAACCCAGTTTACAACAGCAATTAAAATTTATGATTTCTATCAGCGATCTAACACCAGCTCTCGCCGTTGTTCTAAAACTCGCTGACTCAACTCAAAACTCAGCTGAGTCACCTTGACTAGGTGAGACTCGAACCAAGTTACTTGTTTGTCAGGATGGTTATTTGTATTAATAAAAACGTAAAGGGGTGCAAAGGAGGGAATCAAACTCATGACCTTTGGTTAGGGAGAGAAGCACTTAACCATGGCAACTTTTCTATTTTTTATTACTTTATACTAATTCTACCTAGTTTATAGATTAGTTAATACTTGTAATCTTTTTAATTTATGTTTATTACATATTGAGCCGAGTTCAGATCAAGTCTGAGTCGAACCGACCCAGATGATCACCGAGTCGAGTTCTCAAGTTGTTGAACTATGGTTCTCATAAGCCAGAATTGGGAAATGGAAGGAATCACAAAATACACCATGACTTTAGACAGTGGTTCGCACCAGTTAGGAGTGAGTTGGTAGAAGTTGCAGGCTCTAAAAGGGCGTGGGGAAGGCCAAAAGGACGTGGGTGGAGGTACTAACAAAAGACTTGATGACTTATGGTCTAACTGCAGTTATGGCCCTTCATAGAGTGGAATGGAAGAACATGATTCATGTAGCCGACCCCAATTAATTGGGGTAAGGCTTAGAGGATAATGATCATGAATTTAGACAGTGGTTCGAATCTAATCTAAGAGGTCCACTAGCCCCACACACAACTCTACACGCACATGGGTAGCACTTCCGAGCCATGAATCGGGTGGGACCCACCATTGTGCCTGTAAATGCAACCTACCTTTTTTCTTTTCTTTTCTTTGTTGCAACCGCTTCTTTCTTTCTTTCTTTCTTTTTTTTGGAAGGGTAAAGCAACTACAAGTTAATTAGAAAAGAAAGCGAAAAATAAAAGGGGCCCACACCACCAGACAAAAGAGCATAGATGATGAGTATGGCTAAAACAAGCATCAGGCCACCCCAAAATGTTCATCAAAGGACTCCCTGTTACACCCATGTAAGACGTTTAAGCCCCAAGACAGCCCTACTTTGTTACGTCCCTCCTTAGTCCTTACAGATTGTCCATAATACCAATAGCAGAGAAAAGTGCTAAAGAGCTCTTCCTCTTTTGCCTATTCAAAATCCCATGCCATAAGTAATGAGGTTCATGAAAACATGATGGCATCATCCAATCCATCCTGGAACCCGCCTGGGGTTTGGGCAAATGGCTAGCGTCGTGGTTTTGCTTCCCACATACGTGAGTTTAATTCCTATCCCCGTGCTTTACCCGATGCACGCGGTTTGCAGGTGATTGCATGCATCCGCAGGGAATAGTCTCCACCTTAAAAAGGGGTGGCGGGGGCACACTGTTGTCATTAAAACAAATTAAATTTAAAAAAAAAAAATCATCCAATCCATCCCAAAGAGGCAGACCTGATGGCTTCCTGGCCTGATTTTATAATAAGCAATCTACACAGTCGGTCCCACCTGATACACAGCCTAGATGTCCTACAAACGAGCTAGGCAGCATGGCACATGCAAGTGTGGTGTGGCCCTACTTTGGACATTTCATGCTGCAAAATCCACACCTTTTGGGCAATCCCAACTTCCAAATGTGTCCTCAACAGTTAACAGTCAGCAGCCCATTCATCAGGTTTGTATAATCTTAGTGATGTTTTTGACCAGGACCAATTCATAGAAGGGCCTACAGACTGATAATTAGGATCATCAGAGGGTGCACCCACATGTATCGTGGTAATGTTCACCCATCTAAGACAGGCACTTTTGATGAGAAACTTGTAAAAAAATGCTACATTTAAGAACTCAGAACAAAAGATATTGCATGTTTCAAGGATACAAGAACTTGGATCCAAAGAGAAATTGCTGTCTCCACCATCCTGCAAACAAAAGTGCACGATATAAAGTTTTAACCCCAAGGAACGGAGAATTAATTAAGATGTTGAACTTCTGAAAATTCAAGAAGCTTGGATTAGCAATATTTCCATGTATGCACATGCAGCGATTCCCTTACCCCATAGGGTAATCCATATTCTTCTTCTTCCTCCTCTTCCTCATCCTCAGCTTCATCATCATCATCATCATCACATGCAATTTCTGTGTCGTTAGATCTAATGTCCAGTCCATCAGCAGAAAGATTGTTGGGGTCTGAAAGGGGGAAAATCACTCGTGTCAAACACTCACAAATATAATGAAAGTTAAAATATGCATGCAAAATAATGTAATCAGTCATACATCAAAAAGCGGAAATCTTATTGCACACAAGTTATTATGGGGAATGAGGACACATGGAAGACAGCAATCATCCAGCAAGCTACACCAATGTGGATCATGGCCCAAGGCTCAGGCCTATTGAGCATTTTATTTTATTTTTTTAAAAAAAGAAAGGCAGAGAATAAAATTTTCCTAAACAAGGGTAAAAAGGTACAAAAACAAAAGCAGAGGAAAAAGGGATATGAGGTATCAGCTCTTAGAACCACAATGCAACCATCTTCCCAAGATCTGATCCAAGAGCTGTCACCCACCAAGAGATTCCTTCCAGGAACTTTTTTGATATCCACTTCACCAGCTTCCATGTACATGCTGTTCTGAATAAGGAGTTGGTGGTACACCATCTGCCCTGATACATCCCGTATTTGGTTGCAATGATTTGCTTCCATAAATGGTCATCTTTGACACTGAATCTCCACACCGACTTTCCCAGAAGCGCTAGGTTCATCGTGGCAATGTCTTTTATTCCCATGCCTCCCTTATCCTGTGGCATGCATCCTATGTTCCATCCTACCAAATGAAACTTCTTTTTGTCCTCCAGTCCCCTCCATAAGAAATCCCTTTGAATCTTTTCTATTCTCTGTATCACACTTTTGAGGCACTGGAATAAGGACATGAAATATACTGGCATGTTTGATGATGCAACTTTGACTTGAGTGATGTGACTGCCTAATGCTGAAAGTCTGTTCTTGATCCTCTCAATCAACACGTCGCACAGACGCTTCAAAGTTTTACTAATGCAGAGTGGTAATCAAAGGTAGGACGTAGGAAAACTTCCTCTCCCCCGCTCGTTAGATGAGCTGGTAGAGACAGCGTTGTGTGTGTGTGTGTTACCTTTCAATCCCTGGAAGTGTTACCTTTCAAAAAAATAGGAGAACTTCCTGTCTTACATCCGAACCCCCTTATCGTAGACATGAATGCCCAATATTTCACTTTTCTGTGCACTAACTTTTCTACCTGAGATGATTTCAAAGCATCTATGGACATTTGCGGATATTTGCCACCTGCACTTTGTTTGCCCCGCATAATAGCAAGGTATTTTCAGAATATGAAGGCATGAGATACACATACTCTCTCCCTAGCAAAAAGTCCTCTGATCAAACTGACATCTACTCCTTTAGCAAACTTTTAGCAATGCTAATGCTTGATAGGAATGGGACACAGAGCCAGGTGGCCGTCATTGCTTTCCTCAGCCTGATCTTTGAGCCAAGGCTTATTTCTTATATGGTGGGCCAGATATGTAGCCCAGGCATTGCACACATTGATCGCATGTCCCCATGGGAACTCTTGTGCAAAAACTTGCACAGAAGGCCTTGTGCAGTGAGCATTCCTCCATATATTTATTTAGAAAAATAAATAAATAAATAAATAAATAAAATAAAATAAAAGGAAAAAAGAAAGGAAAAAAGACAACACAAAGCTAAGCACTAAAACATTCAATATTTAGCAACGGTAAGGGCATTCTGGTCAATATTGAACCTCTGATAACAAGTTGATGCTCCTCTTCATCAGGCCTTGAGTCTCTTCCATGAACTTGCAGCCTCTTGCTCCTTTCAAAGCGTTCTGATACAGAATTAAACAAGTCTTTTGCACCAACTCGTGGACATATTGAAAGGAACTTCATGGAAACACGTAACTTCAAACTTTCAAACAAATTCTTAGAGAACCATCCCGTCAAATGCTGCAAAAGACTACATAGTCACCAACCATGCAGTAATAACCATTGATCCTAATAACCAGAAGTATAAAGATTGAGACATGATTGGTGAACCTCAGAGTTCAGACTTATAAGACCAACGATAGAGAAAAGGAAAAGAAATCGATATTCAACAGGAGGAAGAACAGACAACAACAGTATTGATTCAGAGCAACTATGGCAGTTCAACACAATAATACAAGCATTGTGGAGTATGAGATTTGAAATTAGTCATGCATTATATGCTCATAATAGGTTCTCGAATAAACCATTTCCTGGACAGCCAAAACTGCCAAAAGAATTTCAGCAATAACAAAGGAGTCACTACCAGCCAACAGATCCTCAGAATCTATGGAAGGCTAGAAATCCATACGAGTAAATTGTTCAAGTTTTTCAGGTCGATTTTCTTCTTTGACTCAAGTGACTCCACTTGAATGGTCTTTCCTTCTGATGATTCTAGCAATGGGCCCCGATAATAGAGAAGGAAGGTGTAGGTCACCTCACCACCTCAGCCCATGTTTTCACACAGTCTCTACTTAGCAGGAATCAAAGATTCTTGGATTAGAGCTTTAGGCTACAATCATCAACCAAAAGCATTGGACATTTAGTGTGTGTGTGTGTGTGTGTGGGGTGCGCATGGGATTTCTGCAGAGGGCCTCAACTTTAAAGAGTCGGAAGGAAAAAAGAACTCTGAAATCCTCTAACTTTCCCTAATGACTTGTACAGGCTTCAAACTCAAAACATTACCCCGTTTGGAAAGTGCAGACACCCCATTGATGGGGACATCTCGCGCATACAGGCACGCACGCCGCCTCACCTACGCACGCACGCACGGAGTAGGAGGGCCCCACCATCGATCTATCTCGATGACGACGTCCAGGGAGAGCCTCCTACCTAGAAGACGAAGTTTGGTTCAAAAGATTGGGCCCGATAATCAAGAAAAGCCCATCATGGGATCTCATGATCGTGGCCCACTCCTCGGATTGATTTCATATTTTAGGTTTTACTTATTGTTATTATTTAGAACATTGTGAACGCTTTAGATTTCTCTGTTTAGTTTTTATTTTAGTTTACTTCATCGCCAAGTAATAGGTTGCACACATGGTGCGAGTTTTGGGGTATAGGATTTTCCCTATAAATAGGCACCCCTTGTAGTTCTTTTGATTCATTGAAGTTAATAAAAAATTCCTGCATTATTTTTCTGCTTTCTTCGTGAGTTGTAGAAGAATTTAAAAGTGGGTGCGAAGCCCTCCCTTTTCGAAGGGCTAACTACCGTGGTGCGAAGCCACATCGATCCCAATTCACTCCCATCTTCCATCATCTTTTTTCCATCTTCCTCTACCATCCGTACTTGATTTCTTCATTACAGCAGGTTTCCAGATTTCGGCCCGTAGGCGAGCTGAAACTTCGGCGGAGCACCACGCACAAACCGTACATCGGATCGAGCTGAGATTTGGGGGTTTTGGAGTCCATTCCTGACCGACCAGGGCCAAGGTGGCCTTTTTCTGAATAGTGGGCCCCACAAACGTGCGGCCGGGATCACACGCACGTCCGTCTGGGCCATTGTTGCTGTCCACACGCGGGATCATCTTTTGGCTCAGGTTTTTATCCTCTTTTATCCTCTCATAGCCGTTTTTCATGAATCCTAACCCTAGATTACATGATCCCTAATTGATTTGCCCCCTTTTATCACCTTAGGGTTCCTCGAATTGAAATTAGGGAATTCCTTGGATTATGGACTGATTTTTATGCACGAGTAGTTGATTTTATTTCCCTTTGACATCGTTTGGTTTATAATTTTTATTGGTCCAGTCCTAGCCTGTGTCGGCTTGGACCCGCATAGATTCCCCTTTTTTTAATTGAATGTTTGGATTTTCATGTGGGATATGGAATTTGTGTGATTGTTTTTGAACTAACGTGATTTTAAGCCTGAAATCTCGTATATCATATTTAATTTTCCATGTCCTGCATCACCCATTCACCAAGAATGCAATGGATAAAGTCCATCAAACTGACTTGAAATGGCAATTGAGCTCAGTTCACCATGGCCATTCAGCTTTATAGTAAATTCCAAATGCAACCAAAAACTTCAAAGTAATTTTCGTTCATGCAATGATTCTAAGTACTAAATTTTCAGCATAGTCATTAATGGAAAATATTTGTTGTGAGTAAACCTCAACCTTTTACTGTGTTGTGTTTTAAGTTCATAGTCTTATGCATTTCATCCCAAATTGGATACATTTGGTACTGAGTTATAACTCCTATCTATATAAAGGGGCTCAAGTCATCTCGTCTTGTTGGTAGAGCACCATGTGCACCTGAGAGCCCTAGTCTAGTAAGAGTGCCCCAGCCATTCTCTTTAATATGTATCTCGTGTTGAACGTTGGTGGCATGCTTAACACATGCAAGTTAGAGGGGAAGTGTTGTTTCCAGTGGCAGACTGGTGAGTAACGCGTAAGAACCTGCCCTTGTGTGGGAAACAACAACTGGAAACGGCTGCTACTACCCCATAAGCTGAGGAGCAAAAGAAGGAATCAGCCCGAGGAGGGGCTCGCGTCTGATTAGCTAGTTGGTGAGGCAATAGCTTACCAAGGCAATGATCAGTAGCTGCTCTGAGAGGATGATCAGCCACACTGGGACTGAGACACGGACCAGACTCCTACAGGAGGCAGTGGGGAATTTTCTGCAATGGGCAAAAGCCTGACAGAGCAATACCACATAGAGGTAGAAGGCCCATGGGCCATAAACTTCTTTTCCCGGAGAAGAAGCAATGACGGTATCTGAGGAATAAGCATTGGCTAATTCTGTGCCAGCAGCTGCTGCAAGACAGGATGCAATTGTTATCCAGAATGATTGGGCGTAAAGTGTCTGTAGGTGGCTTTTCAAGTCTGCCGTCAAATCCCAGGACTCAACCCTAGACAGCCGGTGAAAACTACGAAGTTGGAGTACAGTAGGGGCAGAGGGAATTTCTGGTGGAGCGGTTTTTCTCTCTCTTTACCTTGTTTAACATGGATTAAGTTAATCAAATTAAATTTGTGACTGTTCAAATGTTTTAAAGCAATCGTAAAACTTCTACAAATTTACCAGTTTAAATCCAACCTCAATTGCAGGGAAAAGAGGGATGATGATGATGATTCAAACAGGCCATTAAATTCAAATAAAATGTATATGCTAAACATGATAGAGAATTACCCAAATCATAATGCGGAACACTGTTATCACCATATATGGCAAATTATTGGATTTTCTATAGTTATTTAATGAAGAAGAATGAGCAAAGAACTTACTGTACAGGTGGTCTGTTCAGCAGGTTTTCTGATTTCTTCTTGAATGTAGTCATCAGCAAGTTCAAAAAATTGCAAGCACATAAAACTCTTAGACGGAAAAGCTCGAAATTCACATATATCCTTCCATGTATGCTTTAACCTATGAGGGGGGTGGGAGGGAGGGAAATGAAAGTGTTAAGCAGGAGTTGGAGCAATCTGATAAACCCATTAAAGCAAAAACTGTGATAGTTTATTCAAGATAAAGGATCTAATAGTTTTTGCACAGGGAAAATAAGCTAAATAAACACAAAGGCAATAGTAGAAATTATGAATAGAAACACATCTTTCATTATACATCAAAGAATTGGTCAGAATACCCCTGATATTACAATAATATCCCCAATATTATCCGTATCTCCAGATCGGCAATATTGATAACACTGGTAGTGATACCGATAACACTAGTAGCATTAGAAATTCCAGTTATCAATGATATATCACCAAGTATCGCCGATGTATCGATATCACCAATATTTTTTACTATGTAAATTCTAGTTGTTGTTTGTATCGCCAATGTATCGATGTAGCTAATGTATTGCCAATATTTTTAATTGTATAAATTTCAAGTGTCGCTAGTATCTCAAGTGTCGCTTGTATCGCCAATGTATCGGCGATATTTCAATAATATCGCCAATGTATCGATATTGCCAAAATTTTGTTTATTAAAGAAATGTTTGGATGGATGGGATAGTTGGATGGAAGGTTGGATGGACGGGATGGTTGGATGGATAGATGGTTGGATGGTTGGATCATCACGCATGTGTATTGTGTTTATATGCTTATTTATGCATGGATATATAATGTATGAATGCATCATGCATGTTTATTTGCTTGTTAATTGGTTTAATGAGATTTTAAGTGATTGTTGTGTTACTATTGGACTGATTTCTCATGATAGCACAATACTTTTAAGCCCTATTAAATGAAAATTTATTATGTATATATTCTTTTTGTAATTTTTTATTCATAAAGATGCAAATATGTGTATTTTAGCATCTATTGAAATTTCACTGAAAAATTCCATCGTCTACCCTACGTATCCCCAATGCTTCCCTGCATTCTCGGAAATTTGTGATATCAATATTGTTTTTATATCCCCGGCTAGCAAAACACTTGTAGTGATACTAATACTTTAAACACTGCACGGGAGAGAGAGAGAGAGAGAGAGAGAGAGAGAGAGAGAGAGAGAGAGAGAGAATTAGTATTAATGCCTCTTTTTTTTTCTTTTTTTCTTTTTTTTTTCTGATTTCTAGTTCTAATGCCTGATTGTAATTTGTAAACGTTAAAGACATATAATCATGTTCACAAATTCACCAGACAACCTGATACAACACTCTCACCAAAGAGTGGACTGTTACACTACCATAAACATGTTCAAAACAAAAAAATGAATACATATTTGGAATATTTACATTATTCTGAATTTTATAGATATTTTCTCAGAAATTTTTGGGCAAAAGAAAATTTCCAACCGTTACAGTGGTCGTAACAGTCATTACGCCCCCGTTACGGCCGATACCCGTATTGGTAATGGTGGTGACCATTACGGCCACCGTTACCGATATAGAATACCTTGGTTGCAAAGCAAGACAATCATGCACAATACCAACCCAACATATACAACAAAAAGCTCCTTAAGGAAAGAAAAGTACACAAAGGAAAGTCCAAATAAGATCTTACTCATCAACTGTGCTCATCTCCCCAGAAGTTCTCAACTGATATGGAAGTCGAAAATCAACTCTTTGATATCTGATGGAAGTCAACAACTAACAAGATAAGAATTCAGACATTTCAAGAATCCTAGAGGATTCTAAACAGGGATAAAGCTGAATTACAAACCAATTCTCAACGGCGGAATTACAAAGCTGAAATTCACTTTAAATTATCAAATAGTATGGTCCAATCCAGATCCCATACCAAACACTCCAGTGGCTCAACTCACAGGCCCTGGCCCACTTATTTTCTAACTCTAGAGTAGGACAAAATCGGCTTTTTCCAACTTGCCTCCTGGCCTCAAAGGGAAGTTGGCTCCTTCAAATATCTGAACAAGTCATATTAGGGACTTCTAGGGGACCAATATTGTCCACTTTCACCTCATAGCCACAAGAATTTCTTGTATTTTGGGTCTCCACTCATGGCTCAGTGGTAGACACTGTGTTTCAACTCTAAGGCCATGGGTTCGAGAACCCATGTGTGTGTGGGGGGTGTAAGAGTGTGTGTGTTCTCATGTTTCAAAAAAAAACAATTTCTTGTATTTTAACTCATATTTGAACAAGAACTAGAGCAGAATCTAGTCCAAATTTCTTTCCAAAAATGAGATTTGATAGAATACACCTTGATGTATTAGAAGTTTACAACACAATTCGTAAGGACTTTAGGCATTGGATTTGGATTCTTCTCAATGTCCCAAACTTCTTATGCGATAGGGCTCCCCTTTGATAGGGTATGCCCGGAAAAACTCTCAGATCGAATATTTCAACCCTTTGATTATAAGGCAATGGTGAATTTCCATATTCAAAGCAAAAGAGCCAATTTCTCAAAGGTTGAAATTATTGAATTGAAGGGCCTCTATTTGTCATCTATCCACCATAAAAAGTGAGACCCATTGCGTAAATGTCATGGATCATTGGAAGATCTCCCAGATTCAAAGGCTAAAGTCCTGACATATCGTATTCTTATACATCAGGATGCATTCTAGAAACCTCTCCACAAATACACTTGCTGTAAATTTCCTCAACAAGTCATCCATCCAAATTAATCAGAAGTCAAACTGCAAATGAACAACAATGAACGTCTCTCAGTCTTATTTCCTGTAATTCCATACATTCAGAGACAAAGTTCCTATCAGCTATAACAAGTATCAAATCCAAATTAACTCAAATATCAAATGTATTTATGCCTTCTTATACATTTCTTTTTATTTCGTATGCTACATAAGCAAATCTTCTCATTGCTTAAATCTAAATCTGCCCTACTCCAGCTAAGAAATGATGGAAAACAATAAACCATCGTTTGCTCTTGCACAAGTTACAAAAGATATGTCTGACAACTCAACAATTTAGAAAATCAGACAACAGCTAGAAACAGAAGCGATAAACCATAATGCAACACAGAATGTGGAAAAAACCTGCGCATACAATAAAAGTACAAAGGTAAGGTAAGCTAGATACTTACATCCGGGATTCGGGATCCTTACGGGGGTCATATCCTTTTTTGATCCAGAAGTGGCCGAACGGTCCAGTGGCGAAGTAATATGCATTCCTAAGGAAAAGCCTGCAAATTCTAAACTTTGTGAATGCAAATTATCAAGAATAAATCCTCAAGGTTGAACAATATGCATTTCAAGCAATAACAGAATTTAGAAAAGAACAACATAGAATGCAAGTCAATGAAGAAGACCTTTTCAATTGATCAATGGTGACCTTTAGACCATTCACAAGCAGATGGTCATGCACTGACCGCCTAGGCCATATCGGCCGTTCATCAAACAGTTTTGACATAACCATCTGCCACTCCCAGGAAGCTGAACCTTGGGGAATGTTATCCTCCCAATTAATCTTCTTAGGAATCTTTATGAATTTTAAGTTCCACGGTGAAAGAAGAATGTCAAGACAGAAAAAGGTTGATTAATATCAAGCAAAAGCAAAAGCAAAAGGATATCTTCTATGTTAAAATCAATTGCAAAGCATGGCTCAATTTCCATCTGCAAAATAAGAAAACATTAAATGAATCAGCCTGGAATTTATTAATTTTTTCATTTGAACCAATTAATAAAATGAAACCACATGTGTTCCAGCATGGCAAGGTAGGTCCGAGATCCAATCCATACATCAGAACTGCACCACTATATTGATACCCTAGCCCAAGAATCAGGTTGACCCACTGGTTATGTGGGCCACAGTTTGCAAACCAAATGTATGGCGCTGAAAATCTTAGCTAAAGTTTTCAAACCCATCCACCTGTTTCCAATACTGGGGCCTACATGCTGAGTGGACCAGATTTATTTTGGGGAATACATGTATAAGGTCAGACCAACAGATGGATGGATTGGATCCCACACTGGCACATGCATGGCATGTACATGACCTTTATTGCACACATCCCACACCTATGTGCCATGATGGCTGGCACATGTGTGGCATGTACATGACCTTTATTGCACACATCCCACACCTATGTGCCATGGTGGTTGGCACATGTGGTGTGTACATGAGATTTATTGCACATGAGTGTGCTTAGCAAAGTTCAATGGTACATACAAGCAAAACATAAAAAGAAAGACATAGTACAAGATACCAAACTAGCATAGTGATTAGTTACAAACAAAATTGAAAAATATTTCATCAAATAAAGAGTTTCACAAGACATTTAACATCTTTTATAGCATTTAGAGAAACAATTTCACACTGCCAGAACAAAGGGCGCACATTTTTTCATGCTCAGGTGCAGGTGCATTGTGTGTTTGTGCCATTGCACATGCCTTAAAAGACTTATCTAGTGCATCCGTGCAAGAATAGGTGACTCTGCTGCACTTTGGGAGATTAAATGTGGAAGAGGAGATATTTTAGGTGATAGAAGATACCATATTAGCATGATTAATAGCATAATGATGGTGTTGATGGTGCAGTTTGATGGGTCATAGACCATAGGACACTTATAGGTTATGCATGCCCACATACCAGAATCCGGCTCATCATGCATGCCCATTTGGGATTGTCGCACCCTGTGTTCAAATTATCTCCGGTATTATCTTTATCTCCAGCTCAGCGATACTGATAACACTAGTAGCGATACCAATAACGCTGGTAGTATCAGAAATTCCAAGTATTAGCAATGTATCGCCAACGTATCAATATTGTTAATGTAATCGTCAATATTTTCAACTATGTAAATTTTAGGTGTCGCTTATATTGCCAAATGCATTAATATCGCCAATATTTTTTACTATGTAAATTCTAGGTAATGCTTGTCTAATAAGTGTATCGATGATATTTCAATAATATTGCCAAGGTATTAATATCATCAAAATTTTTGTTTTAATTTTTTTTTTCATAGGCACCTAGTTGTATGTAGTGTTTAATTTGTCATCGATAATATTGATAATATCTTGATATTATCGATATTGCAACATGCGAGATACTGAGACCACAATCTTTCGTTTCCTTTCCAATTGTTGATGATTTCTTGGTGAAATATCTTGTGTTGTTGATATTTTGCAATATTGATGGATGTTTGGACAAAAGGTTGGATGATTAAATAGGCTAGAGGGGATGCTTGGATTGATTTCTTACAATGACACATTCTTTTAAGTCCACATTAAATAGAAACTTGTTATGTATGCATTCTTTTTACATTTTTTTTTTAATTTCTAAATATGCAAATATGTACATTTTAACATCTCCTGAAGTTTCGCCGAAGATTCCATCGTTTTTCCTATATTTCCCTGCATTTTCGGTTATCAACGATATTATCGGCGATATCAATATTGTTTCCGTATCCCTAGCCAACGAAACTTGTAGCGATACCAATACTTCGAACACTAGTCGCACCAGACACCCTTACAACCAACACAAGAGCCCCAAGACCCAACCATCATCCTCCGCACTTCAACTGAGAGAATCGACAATATCACTAGGATTCATTCGTACAGGCTGTAATAATCAGTAATGACAAGAATAGCACACCATTTATGGCAGATTCCAACATGGTGAAGCAGTGATTCAGACCGTCACCATGTCAAGCAGTACACCAAGAATTGTAGGAGCAAAAGATACGTGTCCCTCATGTGATTTTATCATTAGACTTATACAAAGTTGATCAAATGGGGTTCCTTGCCTATAAATATGCATTCACTATGCCCCAACCACTCATTTTAGGTCTATTCTCTCTGGCTTCTCCTTTCTGATGAGAACCCTCAAAATTCTTAAACTGGTAAGGTCATGCAAGCACTCCTCTCTCAACATGATTTGGCCTAAGGACCTTGCCTCAATCACTCAAAACCTTCGATTGAACATCCCCTAAGGAGTCATTTGTAGTCTTTTACACTCTTAGCCGGTGTTCGAATTATCTCCGATATTATTGAAATATCTCTAATATTATCTTTATCTCTAGCTCAGCGATACCGATAATGCTGGTAGAATAAAAAATTTCAAGTATTAGCAATGTATCGCTAAGTATCGCCAACGTATTAATATCGCTAATGTAATTGCCAATATTTTCAACTATGTAAATTCTAGGTGTCACTTGTATTACCAATGCATCAATATCGCCAATGTATCACCAATATTTTCGACTATGTAAATTCTAGGTAATGCTTGTATCATAAGTGTATCAACGTTATTTCAATAATATTGCCAACAAATTGATATCATTAAAATTTTGTTTATTAAAAAAAAAAAAATTATTTCAATTTTTTTCATAGGCACATGGTTGTATGTAGTGTTCAATTTCGCATTGATAATATTGATAATATCTCGATATTATCAATATCGTAACATGCGCGATATTGAGACCACAATCTTCCATTTCCTTTCCAATTGTTGATGATTTCTTAGTGAAATATCATATGTTGTTGATATTTTGCAATATCGATGGATGTTTGGATGGAAGGTTGGATAGTTAAATAGGTCGGATGGGATGGTTGGACTGATTTCTTACAACAACATATGCTTTTAATGCCCCATTAAACGGAAACTTGTTATGTATGCATTCTTTTTTACAAATTTTTTTATTTCTAAATATGCAAATATGTACATTTTAACATCTCTTGAAGTTTCACTAAAAATTCCACCGTTTTTCCCATGTCTCCCTGCATTTCCGGTAATCAGCGATATTCTCGGTGATATCGATATTGTTTCCGTATCCCTGGCCGGCGAAACTTGTAGCGATACCGATACTTCGAACACTGCTCCTAGCCTTTATATTTTCATACCTGAAGCAAGCTACTACCCTTGCAGCCTCCCAGGGTTTAGTTTGGGTAGCAGAAATGAGGATTCTCACCGCTTACACAAAGATCCTACCTTCTGGTGGGGTATTTGCAATAGAATTTGTTTCGAGCTTGATGCGAAGGACTACCATTGTTTTCCCCAGTACTAAATACAAGCACCATAGCACTCTGCACTTACTATTTACTTTGAGCATGTTTGTCTTTGCTAAGAGAAGATTTTTTATGTGTGTGATTTTGATTCTGAAAATCACTTTTTTATGCTTTAAGTCTGTTTGGTTAACCAAACAGACTTATGTGTGTGATTTTGATTCTAAAAATCACTTTTTTATGCTTTAAGTCTGTTTGGTTAGCCCCTTAGTTAACCAATTTTCCAAATTTGCATTCAACAATGCCTAGCCCCTCATTTATTGCAATCATTTCCACTTCTACAAACTTGAGAAAAGCACCCATAAAATCGAAGAGATCTCTCTTGTTGGCAGATTGCCCACAAGCGGAGAGCCATACACCTCCACACGTGCCATCATGGCACATAGGACGAGATTAATCCATCCATCGATTGGGCTGACCATGTTTTCCCTAAAATTAATCTGATCCACTCAGAAGGTGGGCCCAATATTGGAAATAGGTGGATGGGTTAGAAAACTTTGGCCCATATTGGAAATGGGTGTGCCTTTCCAATGGATGGATTGGATCTCGGACCTACATGCCATGATGGCATATGTGTGGTGGTTAAATGAGTTGTATTGCACACACAAGTGGGCTTAGCAAATCTCATTTCTGGAGAAGCCAGATAGATTTGACCTTTCTCTAAACCCCTGCTTGCAGCATAGTGGGGCCCACCTCAATGACCAGGCAATATCCACTCCGTACATCCATTTCACCATGTCATGTTATTCTATTACTCCAAAAATATGGCAGATCCAAGACTTAAAGAGGGCCACGCCACAATAAACAATGGGGATTCAATGGTCACCATTGAAACCTTCATAGGGAAATTGTTTTTCTTATACATGTTTGAAAAAATTTAGAGAATAATTTCTTGAGAATCAATTCTGCAATTGCTTGAAGCAATGCCAACCCAACCCTTAGTCGCGCATGAGCAAAAGCTGCCGCAAACAAATAGTTTTCCTAGCAACAACTTGTACTGTATTATCCCTTGTCATTACTTGGGGATGGCCAATAAGACAGCTACATTAGAGAATGTCTTGAGTATCTTCAACAACAGGTGTTCAAGGAACAAGCACCAAGATTCTTTAAAACTTATGCAAAAATGTTTTAGGTGCAAGGGCACTTTTGTAATTTCAGGCATAACGTAGTGTACTTCTCTCAATAAGACGGTAGCATTAACATGATTAGGGAGAGAAAATTCTCCAATACATTTCAACTGCATAGAACAACCTTAAATTACCATCAACACAAACATTACCTCCCACTGATTTCGCAGAACTGACGCATATCTCCTTTTTGAATTCAAATTGTGATGCTTTAACCTGGAAAGTGACCAATGTTTTAAATAGCGAATAGCATGTTGCATAGCGTTCACCTCTCTAACGCGTGAGGCATAAGCTACATAGCGTGAGGCATAAACTACATAGCGTGTAGCATAAGCTACATGCCGATACTAGATTTTTAATCAAGGTTGCACTTGGTTACACCAATTTCATGATATTCTGCACCAAATTAGACTGATTAGTATTTAGTAATGGAATTTAACAAATTTCATGATATTTGGTGCAATCAAACACAACCTAAGGTAATAAGAAAGTTCAATGACAAGTGTAAAGGCAGATCCAAGACTAATTTACTATTGTTACTTACATTATTTTATTAAAATCATTGGAAAGATTAATTAATTTTTATTGAAAATAGAAAAAATGTAACAAGTCATTGAAAACATGAATTGATTTTAATGTTGTAGTGAAAAATAACTTTTAATGTGAGCTACATAGCATGTAGCGTGCAGTGTAGGTTACATGTGACTTAAGCCATTTTCAGGAGCTACGTGGCATTAAGGCTAAGCTACGCTACATAGTGTAGCTATTTAAAACATTTAGTAAAACAAAGTAAATAGAGGAAAATGCTTATGTGATTCATGATATTTAGCACCAAAAACCCAACCAAAGGATTTGAGAAAACAAATAACAATCCGACATCTACAATACTTGCATCTTTATTTTCAGTAGTACAGAACTTCACAGCATATTACTGTTTGCAAACAAATCTCTGATGAAAAATCAGAAGTGATATGGGTAAAAATTATCAAGCCAAAAAAAAAAACTAAGCCGGCTTCTTCTTCTTCTTCTTCTTTTTTAAGGATCTGTCTTTAGGCTGAATTCACTTTCTAGGATAAAAAAAAAGATAGGGAAAGACCAGAGTATTGATGCCAAAAGGAAAACACTGGTGATGACAAGTAAACAATAAATGCAATTAATGTACTATTTACACAAAAAAGGATAAATTATCATACACTAAATTCCCTGGCTCGTCCTTGTCCTTGTGTGAGAAAAACGGAGGGACCAGACACATCAAATCATCCTGATCTAAGTCCAAAAGGCCACCCTTCTCTGTAAAACAGCAAATGACATTTACAGTGGAAGCAGCAAGTATATATTAAATAAGTTGCAAGAGAAGCATTTTCCATTTCTGTGCATATTTACACCCAAGAGGGAAGTACAGGACTCACCAAAGTGTGCTTCCCCTTCAGTCGAATGTCTCTTCCTTCGCCTGGCCACATCGGCATGAACAGGGAGAACATATTGGTAGTCTGCCATTCCTATAGAGAAGTAATAGAACAAAAGAAAATTGGGAAGAACATATTAGTAGTCTGCCATTCCTACAGAGAAGTAATAGAACAAAAGAAATTTGGAAAAACGTAGAACAAAAACATGTCACCAAAAACAACATGCATGAAGGTGGCATGAAGTTGACAACAAACGTTCATGTTAATATATTGATATTGCCCATTCATCATCTTAGCCTTTCTACCAACAATTGCAGTCGGCTTGTAAATGGTAACTTGGAAAAAGTTTCACAATCGGCAGCCAACTGGACATCAAATTTCCTCTTTTACCTGGGCTCTAGACCCAAACATGCCAAAGGCTCACATCAACAAGACTCCGATTCCAACATGGTCGCATCCAGTGCTAAAACCCCAGCCCAACCAACACAAGCACATTCCAAAGGGCAAGAAAGGAAAGGAGAGTTATGGAGTGCAGATGGTAGGCGTTGCTGAGCATGAGGCACATATACACATGGAGTTCCCTCGTATTAGGTAATAAACACAGGTGCCCAAGTTAGCACAAAGATGCAGACATGTATCATCATCGGATCAAAAGGGGAAAGGACATGCTCAAGTGGAGTGATACACATTTACTGAACACTGCTCATGTGCCAACATGACCATGCCCGACAGTGCACTTTAGCCTAAGTACTACATGTCACCCAAAAGGCAAATCTATGAACAGTTACGGTCTACATAATGCGATGCCAAAGAAGCTCAATGAGCGTGGAAATTGACATCACCCATTTACTAGCCGACTGTCAAGAGGAATATGAGGACTTTAATATTTTGGCAGAGTTCGATGATCCAAAGTCCAAATGCATGCATGAAGTTGATGTACACGTCCTATACGTGTACATCAATCCAAATGGTCAAAATAATGGGCCCCAATCAGATTGATAAAACAACCAACCTCTAGTTAATGGAATTTAAAAAAAAAAAAAATTTAGACCTTTGATTATTTTTCATCTAAACATCCATGTGATGCCACAAATCTGGTAGCTACAATCATTCAATTCGCATGCTTTCCAAGTTATGATCCTGGGCAAGGGTGGAGGGTCACTCACTCACACCATAAACAATGGCCCCCTGTGGGAGAATAATTTATCCGTTAGAGGATGGTGTATCAATGTATATCAAGGGACTTTAACAGGGTTCACAATTTGAAAGGGATTTGGTCCGTCGTACTTGAATACCATGTGCATTTGGCATGTGGAACATCATACTCTGCTGAAGTATCAAGCAATTCCTAGAAGAATAGATATTCAAGAGTAAGGATTCTGCAAAGAAAACATGGAGGAATAATAGTTACAAGCATTCCACTCTCACCATCAAAATGATAGGCTTCGGGCACTCTAGCCACAATATCAGCGCATAGTTGTGTGGATGATGATGCTTCTTCACGTGTTTGTGCAACCTTTTCATCAATTACGGTAGACATTTGAGTCCCAGACGTGTCACCTTGTTGTCCATCATTGCAAGGTTCAGTAAAGCAAGGTTTTGACTTTGAATTAAGCATGCCTGTTGACGAATGCTTTTGTTTCTCTTTAGTGACAGCAGCATCTTTGTCATCGGTAGACCTCTTTTTATATACCCTAAGCAGAAGACCACTACATGGATGAAGTTTACCAGATGTGGGATGACAATAGGGGTCTTCAGGGCGAAAACGAAGATCCAATTTGTTCGTCGGTGAGTTGCGTGTCTGCAAAAAGGAAACAATTCCATTTTGGGTCAGATAAAGAAAATGGCTCTCTGCCGAACACCATCATCATCATCTAATTAGTGACACGCATGAATGGATTAACGAATCATTCCGCAACGCTTCTCAAAATTCCCCAAAACAGGTTGAAGAACCATGCTGCTGCATAATTTTGTTTCAGTGCTTGGAGAAAGTCACAAACCTCAGAGAATAGTTAGAGAGAGACAATGTGATTTGCGCATTAAATAAAACTGCCTACAGAAAACAACAATAGATAAGGTTGGTGTGATTTTGGATCATGGTCTGCAAATAGCAGCATCAGGCCAGTTGACAATCTAAGCCGATGATTGATTGTGTGCCTTAATAACTTTGGGGACAATGCTATACATGGTGTGCCGTAACGGCCATTATAGGGCCGTAAAGGCCATTACGTAAAGGTAATGGTGGCAACCGTTACATGTTATGGGGTCGTAACTGCCGTAACGGCTGTTATGGAAAAATAATCTGTAATGGCCGTTACAACCCCCTGTAACAACCTGTTATGTCCCTTGTAAAGGCCATAATGGTCCATTATAGGGCCGATACAAGTTTTTTTAATTTTTTTTTTTTTTTCAAAGAAAGAGAGAGAGACTGTAACGGCCATTACGGCCACCATTACTGTTATGGAATACCTTGATGTTACATCCCCATAAAGGTGGTACATAAGGATTTCCCTTGAGTTAATCTGCGCGCGCGCGCGCACACACACACACACACATACCTATGTAACAGGAAAGTTGGAAAGGAAGATAGTCGCTCTCAAGTCTCAATTATTTAGTGTGATTTTTGAGTTATTACCCTTCGATAGTGCAAACCGCAATTTGGATGGTTTGAGGCACATGTTTGCCACATGTACTTGTATTAGTGTGCTCATGTATGGATTATCACATCTAACAAGAGTATCAATCTTCTCCATAAAATGTATGCTATACATGCATGTCATATTCTCAGGTGGAGTGCAATTTCTTACTGAATCAAGAGGAGAAAATTCACACACCAAAACATTTTTCTATCTAAATATTTCTTTTAATAAATGAAGTGTATCTCCGACCAACTGTTTTCCATAGCTACCAAAGCCCATGAATCAATATGAGGCCCATCCCAAATAGGGATGCTAGTGTGCAGCTCTTCTAATGGTACATTTGGCAAACACATGTTGAGCAGGTGATCATGACTGTTTATTCATGGAACACCTCACTGGCAGACTATAAGCCAAAACTCGTGGCGATGCTACAACTCTGACCATCCATCCACTGTGGATTTTCCTGGTTGAATGTGGGCCGTTGCTAGGACTTTAGCCAACAGTTCACGCCGCAGTACGCCGAATTGAACAGCTAACACCATCCAATCCCCCTTCTTTTGGGATATCACCCAACCGAAAGGTAGCGGGACAGATCAACGGTCCCGATCAGCTCGCACATTACCCGAGTTTGGAAGGTTTCGTGTTTGCGTTTGGATGAGCAATAGAATTGAATTGCGATAATTTACAACAACCAAAGCATGCGTATTGTTGAAGCGAGAGCTCTAACGCCATTGAATTTAGTTGGAAGTCATGTAAAATGAGATTTGAGGGCGCTTGTAGTTAATTGATGAAATTATTGCGATATGATTGGATAGTGCATCCAAACGCGGGTCCTGTTTGCAGGAATTGGGGAAATAGTGGATATTGTAGAAATAAGAATACCTTGAGGATTTCATCGATGCCGCCGAGAGTGTCAATGGCGCGAGAAGTCGAAGAAGGGTAGCCCGGATAGTTAACGGCGAAGGCTTCAGCATCTGGAAGATTGCCGGAGATGCTGCCCTCCGTTATAACGCCCATCTCTCTCTCTCTCTCTCTCTCTCTCTCAAACAGAAACACTTTACTCTGCGAGGGTACGGAGAGATGTACGCGGACTTTCTGCGAAAGCCTTTCCGGAAGTCCCTGCGCGGGAAACTTAGGTTGGGCCACCGTGATGTTTTCTAGATATCCACCCCTCCCATCCGTTTTTCTAGTTCATTTCATGGCATGGGTCAAAAATGAGCAGGATACAAGACCCAAGTGTGCCAAAAACGTGAGGATTGAACGTCAACTGTAGGAACATTCGGGGGGCCACAAGTTTTGAGTCAATTTATTGTTTGTGATTTCAGTTCATCCGAACGATGTTATGATCGGTATATATGGCATGTAAACATCACTGTCCACCGGGAGGTTTCACCCGTAGGAATTTTCCTACCTACCTACTTTTTCGTTTAGTCAGCCCACTTGAGTCTTTGAGTCTTCCATCTGCTGGCTTTTGTAAATTTCTCACAAATATCACGGTGGCCCCATTGTTTAAGGCACAGGAGAGGAAAGTCAGGCCATCCACCCAGGACACATGACTCAGCAGGCTGAAAACGTGAGGATTGAACACCTACAGTTGCAATATTAGTGAAGCTATAAAAGTTTTGAATCAAGCTATTATTTGTGTTTTTAATTCATCCCGATAAGTGATGTTAGGGAGGGTATGTATGGCATGTAAATTGCATTGTCTACCAATCGCATAATATATTAATGATACTCCAAAATAATTCAATTATTAAATATATTACAAATAACACACATATAGAATGATATAAGTTATCTAATGGCCATTTAAATAGATGGTTAAAAATTATTGGCAAGTTACTTTATTGGGATCCTTATGTTAGGCTCATTCAAAGTATAAAATATTCTCATTTTTTATTAAATTATATAGTTTAACGGACTTATTACAATCATTATATTAAATATTGTATATTTAATTTACTTACGTTTAAATACAATTGAGTAAGTCATTTATTGTCAATTCATTTACCTCGAAATATTATGTTTTGAGGTACTAATAAGAGAAATGCAATGCATTCGAATTTTTCAACATATTCACAAGAATATGTGATATTCTAAATTAATTTTAACATCCCAAATTATTGTACGTTTGTAATATTTAACAAAATGATTACAATAAGCCTATTATTAGTAAAGGTGAAGAAATTTCAAGCCCCAAGTAGGGCCACAAACATGAGAATCACAAGTAACTTTAGCATCATTTTTTAACCATCCATTTAAACAGCCAACCTTTGGACGGTTTGGATCATCATATAAGTGTGATTTTAATTATATATCTAATAATGAGAATGTTTTAAAATATCATCAGTGTGCCACAAGTATAATGAACGTGTGCACATCAATATATCTGTTTACTTGCTCAAAGAGGTATTTCACTCTCATTTACTTCCAAATCCCATCATGGATAGGACTTCATCTACACATCAATTAACTCTCACTTCAATTTCATTTTTATGAATTTATTCTCATCCAAGCAAACCTAAAACATCATTTAACTCCATTTACTTCCAATTCTCCCTTTTACCTCCATTTACTTCCAACCAAATAGTCTATTTGGAAGAGTGTATTAAATGATATTGAACTGCATTAGGTGGAATTAACACTATTATTGCATAGTGATTATATGCCTGAAAATACCATGATATTTTGATTGTCCAATCCCAATCATATTTGAAGGCTTGGACTTAACTTGGAAGCCCATGGGCTATAGTTGGGTTTTTTTTTTTACTTTAATTTAATTTTTAATTTTATAAATCTGCAACAGTAACGATGAAATGCCATAATAAAAACGGGCCGTTTTCTTGGGTGGGCCATGCAACTATGTTGAGTGTAGACCGCCGGTTGTCCTTTCTTACGACCATTTTTTTTCATACACATTAAGTACGCCTAATGATTGAGGAGATGAATCTATCTTATACCCTACACACCTTCACCACAGACCTTCCTCGTGAACGGTCAGGATCACACACACGTGTGACACAGTAGCACTTTTGGGCTGATTGCATTTGGTCAGGTACGCAATTGACCGACTCGAAGTGAAGGTGGGCTGACTGACTCGGGTCTGTACTACGCCCATCCCACATCCGGTAGGATTTAGGGACTTGTGGTGTTCTATGGTGTGGGCCACCTGATGATTGGATAGGCCTAATTTTTTTAATTATCATACTATCATCATGTTGGGTAGGGGTGTCAATGTGCCGGACTCGAGCCTGAAAATTTTTCAAATTTTAAATGGGCCCAGCCCGAAATAATTCAAAATCCAGGTCGAGACCTACCCAGGCCCAGCCGTTGACAGTGTTGGGCTCAGTTACTGCGCAGGTTGAGAAATTTACCACTGTACGACACATTTATGACCCATTTACCTTTTTAAGCCCACTTCTTTTTACCTCACCAGAATAAGCCCCATCTGTACGGACGACACCCTGAAATGAGCTTTAAAAACACCCTGAAATGAGCCAAAAACCACGTTTTCCTGTGGTGTGGTCCAATGGAGACTTAAATCAGCTTAAGCTCTGGCATAACATTCTGAAATGAGCTGAAAAAACAGATGGGCAACGTGGATATACAAGGCATTGATCAAGGTGGGCCTCACAAAGTAAAGGTAACACCCACTAATGTGTTATATGAGTAACACCGTAAGTACGATGTACCATAAACATGTACTGAGCCAAAAACTAATCCACTAGTGAAACTTGAAAGTAAACTAAAAATAAAATTGGTCCACTTGTAAACTTGTAAGTGAAAAATGAAAGGTTAGAAAAAGCTGGGGTGTGCTAGCTTTTCTAGTGATTTGATCGGAGCCATTCATCACGTAGGATACATCGTGAACATACATTGAACAAAAAATTGGTCCAAAACTTATAATTGAACCAAAACAAATGTTGTTCCACTTTTGAAACTTATAAGTGAAAAATAAAAGGTTAGAAAAAAAGAAGTCTAATAATCCAAGTTAAATGTTTCCATAAGCCCATATGTGTGCTATGATTTTTCATGCATAAGAAAGTGTGCCATCTAACATAAGAACTGGGACCGGCAAGGTAGCCATCATGTGGGCCCATATTTCTTTAAAACCCACCGAACCTATGTAATCTAGTATTGAATAAAGAGTAGCACAGCCAAATTTCTGTCCATAATTTAAAATTTTAAACTCTTTAAAGTATGCAACATGAAAGATTTAGATAAGGTTGGTAATGGTTAGGCCTCCGCCAAGCAGGAAAAAAAAAAACCAAAACAAAAACAATATTTTGATTAGACCTGACCCAACCATTCCTAAACATGGGCCTAACTTATTTTTAAAACAAAATAAAGGGTACTTTAATTTAAAAGGTAAAGGTGTGTGAATGAGAAACTCTTCGTCAAAAGTATAATCTTACTTGTTTCTTAGGACTCTTTCCCTCTCTCTCACGTCTTGCAAATCACTTTCTCTTTCTTATTGTGCATTCGAAATCGTACCATATAACATTGGAAATATCGAATCCAAGAAAAGGTACTACGGAGGTCGACAGATGGAAGCTTCCCATGAGGTCGAGCTCCATGGGGGCAATAGTGACATGTGATAGATATCCATCTCATTAATTAGTTGCAACGTCCTAAGCTCCTGAAATCATGTCAATCCATGACTCATGTGAGCCGTATTTCAGACGGTAGTTGAGAGTGGATGCTCACTGATGTAGAGCTGCTCGTGGACAGCTTCATGGCCAGGATGGACCAAAAAAGGCTTAATCGACGACAAGAGTGATCCAAACCATCAGACTTTAAATCAGGCATATCTTGGAATCTAGAGTGAATTAGTGGGTGTAAAATATATGATTTCAGGGTAGAATGAGCTACTTTAGCCACCCAACGTGCTACACTGGGTTGCGCAAGCCGGATTTGCAAAATACTAACAGATTGATGGCCGTTTTACTATTTTAACTCCGTTTTTACTATAAATAATAAGTTTTAGTTTGATTATAACTCTGTCTATTGGGCTTTAGGAATTGTGCCCAATGCGAGAAGTGCGTAGAATAATTAGGAGAACAACTTGGTAAAGCCAAATAGGACACTTACTATTTTTGGCCGAAAACCTTGCGAAATCGTAGACATTACGACCGTCTATAGATAGTAAGTTTTCTACTTATAATAAGTTGCGAATTCTAGGAGCTTTAGTTATAGTTTGCTTTTGATTTCTCTCTCATTGCTTGGTATACTTATTTAAAGGGTTATGAACTTATTTATTTTATTCATTAATCAATTTCAAATTTTATAAAATTTATTTTCTATTTTCTTGTTTTTTTCCTCATGCATTTGAAGAGTCTCTGTGAGGAGTCCAAAGAAGTTCCATGGATTTGGGACGCTCGACCTAACCTCCTCCCCTGTGTCACTCACACATTAAAATCTTTTTGATTATACGTAAGCCCTAGTGAGATGTGGTTTTGACATCAAACTTATTTATTATGTGTGTCCTGCTTGGATGAGGGATCACATGCCATTTCAAAACTCGGGGGGCCTTCACCAAGTGCTTTTAGATGTTTTAGGCATTTCTTATGATTTCAAATGGTGTGGCCTACTTGAGTTTTGAATATGGCTTAAGTTTTGCACATCCCATAACGTAGAAGGGACCTACCAAATGCGTGGCATGAATGTCTGTCTCAATGGCATGAAATGGAATGAAAAATGAGCTGAAATATTTGGACAACAACATACAACATTTGGTCTTTGACTATATTAAATTAACTGAAGTTGAATACTTCTTACAACTTCATATGATGTTTACTCAAACCAAACACATATTTGACCAATTGGCTCAGCCTATATTCTTCTATAAGTCTTCATGCATGGCTGAGTGACATATGCTCTACTTTTCAACACTAAAGTTTTAGGTTCCACATATGAGATGTGCGCCAAAAAAAGAAAAAAGAAAAAAAAACACTCTTCTTTGTCAGGCTCATCACATGATTACAAATGTGAGAGTATATCTCTACTATATACAATAATAGTTGCTAGGGTAAGAATCTGTAATAAAAACTACCAAATGTTGAAGGAACTGAAATGGGTTTTGAACAAAAATAAAATGCATTAGGTAGAATTTGGTGCACATGAGGTGATGAGGTCGATCACCATCTTCCTTAGAGGATAATTACTCCTAATCCACGAAGGCTTCCCTAGACTCCTCACATATATTCCTTGAATCCACGAGGGAAAATATAAATAAATTTGAAAATAAATTGATTAATCTGTAATAAAAACTACTAAATGTTAAAGGATCTGAAATGGGTTTTGAACAAAAATAAAATGCATTAGGTAGAATTTGGTGCACATGAGGTGATGAGGTCGATCACCATCTTCCTTGGAGGATAATTACTCGTAATTCACGGAGGCTTTCGTGGACTCCTCACATATATTCCTTGAATCCACGAAGGAAAATAGAAAAATATAAATAAATTATAATAAATTTGAAAATAAATTGATTGATGATAAAAACGAATTTACAATCTTTTAAACAATGATATCAAATATAGGAATAAGAATCCGAATCAAACTCTAACTCAAAGTCCTTAAAAAAACGTGACTTACTATAAATAGTAAAATTACTATTTATAGATAATCTTGATTTCTACTAAACTTTATGGTTTTCAGCCAAAAATAGTAAATGTCCAATTGTCCTAACCATGTTGTTTTCCTAATTTTTCTAAGTCATTTTCATGTTGGGCACGACTCTTAAAACTTAGATCAAGAGTTATGGTTGAACTAAAACTTATCATAAATAGTAAAAACGAAACTAAAATATATTTTCATCCATTGATCTGATGGAATCTTGCAAATCCAATGTGGGCAACCTAGCGTAGTGGGTTGGTTGGCTAAAGTAGTTTCTCCTATCCCAAAATCATATATTAATTATATATCGAATAACTCATTTCGATTTGTAGGGTACGCTTGTTTTAGGGTTTTGACGATCCCGATCACTTCCACCTCCGGTCAAGCCTTCTCTAGTCCATCTTTGCCATGAAAGTATTCATAACCCACTTTACATCACATGCCATCAATGGTTAATAGGAAAATAAAACCACCACTCACAAGTGACTTCAAATCTTGCAAGTTGCTTCATAGATATCTATTCAGTGACGCAGCAGATTTATGCAATTAGTTATTTATTTCTTTTCTATAATGAGGCCAAGTTCCCCATCTGTAAAATGTGGAACCCATGATTGGTTTATCCAATCCATTGATCTGATGGGTCCCACTGCTGATGAACCATGCCAAAACTTCTCCTAAATTGGAAGATCCCAACCATTAGATCTATTTTTTCTTTTCTACATTAATTGTGGACCATCAGTGTATTTACATGACAACAATAGAAAAGGTTGGATTAGACTAATTGAAGAGATTTTCCCAGCATGGTGGGGCCGCTAGATTAGCAGATTGGATAAACCAATCATGGCCCCACACGTAACAAATTAAGTACCAAACAGAGACGTTGCTTATTCATAGTGAATGAATAACTCGGCCTTATATTTATTATTTGCTCTATTGAAATTTACCCATCTTTCATAAATTACATTTCTAACTTGGTCAATGTCAATTTTCTAGCCTGTCCACGCACCCATCCCTTTCAATACCTGAGTTGCGTTTGGCTGCAGCAAATATCACCAAATTTCATAATTTAGGCTAGAAATTTGAGAATGTCTAATTAAATAGGTGCAATTAATGTGATGGTTACAGATAACCATATTACCTGGTTGTTGAAAAAGACACATTGGCTACAGTTTTCCTATAAATTTATGTGTCTCATTCACGCAGGAAACCCTCAGGATGCAATTAAGTGGGGTAGAGACATTTCTAGACATATACGTGGCAAAGAAATATGGACCACCTATTTAGTGGTCCATTTACATTAATATAAGAAATGGGCTGAAATACATAGTAATATTGTCCATGATAGGTCCTTGATCAATCTATCCATGTCAGAAAGGCACGGATGCCATAGCCCAAGAATCACTTTGATCCGTTGGTCAGGTCAGTCTGCACAACAAAGACACGGTGTGGTGTAAGGAATCTGTGGGGCCCACGATGATATATGTGTTTTATCCATGCCGCCCATACATTTTTTCTAAGTCATTTTAGGGCATGACCTCAAGATTAAAGCATATCAAAAGCTCAATTGGACGACAGTAGAAATTGAACACTTACAGGTGAAAACTTCATAGGGCAAGATTGGATGACAAGTACACATTACTGTGGGCCGTAGAAAGATTTCAACGGTGGAGATTATTCATTATAGCACAGGCGTGACCCGGGCATATATCAATATATTCTTATGCCAGGGCTGTATGTGCCAACAGATATGTCCGTGACAAATCCACTCCGTTCATGTGTTTTTAAATAAGACAATAGGACAGTAGCCTAAGGTAGATCTAAAACTCAGGTGGTCCACAGAAAACGAAACAGTGGGAACGGAAACAACCACCGTTGAAACCTTCTTGGAGCCGATCATAATGTTTATATGTCATCCAAACCGTTCATAGGGTTTTACCACTCAGATAAACTGTAAGCACAAATATCATCCTGACAAACTTCTATCATCCCAGGCATTAAATCCCATACTGTTTTAAGTGGTATGGCCCGCGTGAGTTGTTTATGTAACTGATTTTTAGAATCCTCTCTCATTTTGGTCTTTCAAAGCAGATGTACTGAGGGGATTTGACACGGATATCAATGTGGGCCTCACACAGGCCAGGAATATCCCTGTGCCCGGGTCACAGGAAATCCGCTTCCAACGTGGATTGCGTCCGACCCCGCAACGACTGTAATCCGTCCGGGTAGGGCTCTGTGGGGTCTATCGTGATGAAAGTGTTGTATCCACTCCGTTCATCGCTTTTATCAGATCATTTTAAGGAATCATATAAAAAATTATGGATTTATACAGATCCATTGGATCACACCAAAGGAAGCTGCACTGATAATGACAGCCACCGTTGAAACCTTTCTAAGGGCCAACGTGATTTATTTTTACCATCCAACATATTCATAATGTCTACAGACATGGATGAAGTGAAAACAAAAATATAAGCTTGATCCGAAACTTCTCCAGCTCCTAAGAAGTTTTTAATGGTGAAAGTTCAATCCCCACTTTGTGGTCCACTTAATCCTTTTACCTGTCTCATTTTTTACTCCATATCTTAAAATTCTCTAAGAAAATATTTTAACGGCGTGGATAAAACACCTATATCACGATGGGCCCCACAGATCCCTGCCCGGACGGATTACCGTCCAGGCGGGGGTAGGACGCAATCCGCGTCCTTCCAAACCTTCGGTGCACACGTGAAGTTCAGCCCATTGGCAATTACATGTACGATTAGTCTGCAGGACTACCGGACGCGGATTGCCAGCGGCCCTGGGCCCACCATGATGTATGTGTTATATCCATCCGTTTATCAGCTTTGCCAGCTCATTTTAGAGCATGAACCCAAATATGGGTCCGATCCAAAGCTTAAGTGGACCATCACAGGAAAAAGTGGGCATTGAATGCCCAAAAATAGAAATTTCTTAGGAGCCACACAAGTTGAAAATCAAGCTGATTTCTTTGTCCTTTCTCTTTCATCCAGATCAGAGTCACCTTTTGAACGGATTGGATCACAAATAAACATCATGGCAGACACTAGGAACATTTCAACGGTGGTTATAATTTTACCGATTATTTCCTGTGATGTAGTCCACCGGAGATTTGGATCTGTCTCACGTTTTGGATCTGCACTTAAAATGATCTGGCGAAACATGGAGAGTGTAGACCCCACAATGCTTATTGCTGAAGGAATCTTGGTGCAGCCAGGCGCTGCAGGCAATCGCGTCCGGGATTATTACTCTTGGAGCCATCCACCGTACAGGTGGCACAATGATTAACGTTAGTTATGCTCGTGGTTGACGGTATCCAAGCCATTCATTTTATTTTATTTTTGGAATGTAAGTGGGCCATGCTCACATTTTAATTGCACAAAATGACAAAATTCAGCAACCGATCCGTTTCGGGGAGAAATTTTCCAAATAAAGCAATTTCCAGCAAGTGGCTGAACGAGGCATGCGTGATTCAGATGATCAGACACATGTGCCCCTGACTCATGTGGCAGTGGATTTAGAAAAAATTTATATGGCCGTGGACAGCTATCAAACTGTTAGGCCCACCATGGACAGGGTCCACTTTCTATTACCGTTGTTGAGGGGAGCGGATTAGGTGGGACCCTGGATCTACGGGTGTGAGTGAGACCCCTGATTGTGGGGCCCACTGTGATTTATGTGACTATATACACGTTGCCCATCCTTATTAAAAGCTCATTTAAGGGCATGAACTAAACAAATGAAGCAGTTCAAAATCTCAGATGGATCGTGGTACAAGAAACAGTGATGATTGAACATTAAAAACTTCCAGTGGGCCACAAAAAGCTTTGGATATGATATTTACGTGGTCTTTTCATTTAGGTGTGTCCGACCTTATCAACATGTTGGATAGAAAATTAACATTTCGAGTCAGCTTCACTTTTTATATCAAACCCTAAAATAAGCTTTCAAAATGGTTGGAGGGTGTGAATTTAAGGCACATACACCACTATGAGCCCAACAGCCAGGGTCCCACCCACCTCAGTGGATCCAGGGTCTCACATAGTCTGCTTTGTTTGTTAGGCGGATGCAAATTGCGCCCCGCTCCTGTTCAAGCAGGGTTCTGTGGGCCACCTTAATATATGGGTTTTATCCACGCTCTTATCATTTTAGTGCATAAAATAAAAAATGAGACAGACCGAGGCTCAAGTGAACCACACCACAAGAAGCAAAGGTGAAAACAATGGCACTGTTAAAACCTCCATATGGGCTAACCGGGATGTTTATTTTTCATCCAACCTGTTCATAAGGTCAGTTGAGCCTAGGATCGTGATGTTTATTTTCCATCCAACTTATTTATAAGGTCGGTTCCACTTAATAAATGACCATTATGTTTATTTTCCATCCAACTTATTTATGAGGTCAGTTCCACCTAATAAATGACCGTTATGTTTATTTTCCATCCAACCTGATCATAAGGTTAGTTAGACTTGGATGAAGGGAAAACACAAATATTTACTTGATCAAAACTTTTACAACTCTCAAAAATATTATAAATGATAGACATTTAATCCATACTGTGTGGTCTACTTGAGCCATGGATTTGCCTCATTTTTGGGCCTATATCTTAAAATGATCTTTAAAAAAATGAATGGCCGGAATATATAAAACCCATGAATCAGATGTGCCCCCACAGACCCCTCCCATACCAAGTCCCTCTTGGCACGGCCAAGGTGCAATCCGAGTTATCTTTGTTGTAAAATATTAATTTCAAATATATTTTAAATAAAAAATTATTATATATTATATATGTTTTTTTTGCAAAAACTCACTTTTTAGGTGTTTTGAGAATAGTCCCACATTGGAAAAGAGGAAGAAGAATTTTTGCTTTATATGAGAAAGGTGAAGTACCTTCATGTTTACTCACTTGGACCGAGGTGCATTGGGCTTGCGTGTTGGAACACCCGTGCACGCTTGAGCTCGGTCACAGGCTCGATGTGAGGGCGTGGGCATGTGAGGCAGTGACTGTAGAGATGCCAGTGGCACATTTTGCACGTCCGTATCGTATCGCAGATGGTCGCTCTTTCGCGACCTTACATGAACCGGCGCGAGACGAGTGTGAGTCGTGGTGCGATAGAAAGTTAAGGCAGATGGTTGGGAGTTTAGAGGTTTGAATGAGATCCTGTGACTTATATAAAGGCTGAAAATGTAGTTGTTAGAGTAAGAAATTGTTATCTGTGGCTAGCACAACAACTAGAAACAGTCATATGACTTAATGGCCCTGGACCAAAACTAGCTTATATAAACAGTGCATGGATGGGTTTACAATCCATCACAAACACACTCCAAACATACGAATCAAGTAAGAAATATAAACAGTGTTGTACTCTAGCAAGCAAGTCAACAAGGTTCATCTGAACCATTGCTTGAAGAACAGACCAGCGTTGTGGTCTAAAATGGTTTATCCGAACCAAAGATCAAACTAGTGATGTGATCTAACACTCCTTTCTCTCCTTCTCATTTTGAGATTTTTTCCTTTACTTGTTTTTGCTAGAAATTTGTGTATAAGAATTCTATTTGGTGGATCTTCGTATTTGCTGAACCTGTATCCACACTAGGCTCGTTGTATCTTAAAAGCTATTTACCTGGAACCTTTCCACATACTCAATTTATTTGAGTACAGGACAAATACGTTTTAAGGACAACATTCTCACTGGAATCTTCATTATTTGGCTTACCAATTTCCAGGAGACAATTTTCTTTATTATTTTCTCAACAGTTGCATCGCGGCAGATAACACACTTAGAGTTGAAAGAACCGTGACATGACAGTTTTTATTTTGACCGTCAATTTAATGGCCACAAAGCAGATGGATAGGCATTTTCTAATGTAGGTGGCTTTTGACATGTAACCCATAATGCCAGGGACCCACACATGTACGGACCTGATTTCTGCGTTACCTTGCCATGTGTTCTATCGAGAGCTGGCTCTACCATATTACGGCTCATCCTGCTCCACCGCTCCCCTACACCAGAGCGAGTCAACCCGAGCGTGGAGTTGACCACTGAATCGCGTGGTGAAGCGTGGTGCTTTCCATACCTCTTTTCAAGGCCTAAAAAAAGCAGTCAAAATAAGAAGAGTGTGACAATCCATACGCATCCACACAGCTACTATACAGGGACTTTGGTTAATCTCAAAATCAAACCGTCCAAATTGCAGTCCCTCCTTCAAATGGGCCATTGGTCGAAAATCAGATCAACTGGATGATTGTGTTCTCTGATCTATGCGTTCCTTGTCGAAATTAGATCCATCGTTAATTTCTATTTCAACCATCTATTTTGTTGGACGCCAATGAAACAGTCAGGATCAAGGATGAAATTAAAATATTAGGTAATTTCACACTCACACAGAAGCCCACATTGCAAAAGAATATGTCGGCAAACATTTCTAAATGCCCGTATTCATCTCATATTTTATTATTTAGCTCTTCACTCGTATCTTTGGCATTGAAACCCATGCTTAGTGGGCCTCATGTATTATTATTATAATTGTCAAAAAAATACTTATATATATACATGTATTAAATTAATTGTATACATTTCACATTTAATATGCGCTCATTATAATTTTTCGTTGAAATATAATATCATCACGCAAGATGTGTGCGACTCTTGAATATATTTAATATTCATGTCCTACTTAGACCCACAAGTAGTGGATGGACATGGTTTAATTTTAGAAGATCAAGCTGGGTTCATTCAGGTCACAACTTCCTGAACCTTGTTAAAAACCGACTAAAAATAAGCCATAGCTATTGAAATTTGTGGTTTTTGAAAAAATAATTTTAAATTTTGAATTTTTTAAAATTCAAGATTTTACTGCCAAAATGATTTTTGAGAACTTCAAATAGAAAAAATGCAGTGTATGCTTTTGTCTCACATTAGAAATGATAGAAAGAGTTTTAGGGTTTATATGTGGATGTGTGTGTAGTATTCTTACTTAGAGCTTTGAAAATTGAAACGATCAGGTTGCATGTTCCAATGTTACGCATTGAAACACACACTCAGGCAAGGGCGTGAGCAATGTGGCTGTAATGGTGCTAGTTGGCACACTTTGCACTTCGCATGTGTGCATAAACGGTGTGAGTGATCTAGTAGAAGCCTAAGTGCGATAGGTTTGAAATGAGCCACAATCACACTTTAAGGACAACATATCATTTTACGTGATTCGGCCTAGTGAATTGAAATAATTGAAATTCATTTTATTTCATTTTATATTTTTCGGTATAACCAACCCAATTTCTCTAATACTGGCTAAGTTCATCATCCGTTAGACCCTTTAAAATTAGGTCAGCGGAGTTGAGCGGGTCCACTTAGTTTTCATAATACAATTATTTGTATTAATTATATATTGAATATTCTAGTAATAAAGTGAGGACTTTTTTATGCCCACAATATAAGAAAGGCCGTTTACACACCGACATGTGCCATGCAATCTGTTGGGGGCAAAAATACAAGTCCGGGGACTCGGACTTAATGCCTCGGGACTCGGACTTGATACCTCGGGTCGCCGAAGGATGCGTCAAATCCGAGGCATGGTTCGCTAAACCGAGACAATGGTTGAGTCGGTTCGAACGACTTATCAGCGTTCCGGGCATGTGTCGGGCGGACCGCCTTGCAAGACCGACCGTCGCTAGGTCAGATCTCATCCCGGATATCTTGGGATAAGATCTCCGACCCCGAAGCTCACGGGATCGGATAATGGCTCAAGATGGGCACGATCCTATCTCCGTGATACCCGAGAAGATCCCGCGCTCAATATCAGGAGGACCCCAGCAGCTATAAAAGGAGGACCCTTGTCACCTTGAGAGGTACGAAACAAATTCCTCCTAAAAACCTTCCAATACTTTGAGACCCCGAGTCCAGGCCTGACTTTGGCATCGGAGGGTCCCCTGCTCGAGCCAGGGTCTCCTTTGTTTTCTTTCTGTGCAGGCATACAAGGGTCCAGGAGGACGAACCAGACAATTGCATCAACAGTTTGGCGCCGTCTGTGGGAACGTGCAAAAAGCCATCTCGTATCTCTATACTGAGTCCAATGGTGATGACTAGAAGGACGGTCCCAGAAGAAGATTTGAATGAGAACGCGATTACAGGGCCACCCGGCCCTCCCCCAGCCCAGAACCCACCTAACAACCGCCGACGAGGGGCGACCGGAACAAGCAACAATCAGCGGGGTCGCGACGATGGGCGGTTGGACAAGGAGGTTCAGGAAATCCGCTCTGATATGAATACGATGAAGCAGATGCTGGAACGAATGTATCAGCAGCAAATGCAGCCACTCCCGCATCTTCAAGGGGAGACAGCGCGCGTACCGACGGCGGCGGTTGATCCTCAACCTTCTGCGCCGCAGTCTTTCCGGCCGAGCCAACCCCAAGGCGGGTCAGAACCATCTCCAGCGCATTCAGCCAACGCCTCCCTCCCCCGACTGATCTTCGGCACGAAATAGAGCGAAGAAGGCGCAATCGCCCTTCCATGGAAGGCACGGCAGAAAGCCGCGAACCTTGGAAAGCCGATATTCAAAATTTCAAAAAAGAAGTGCGGGAAGAGATGGCAAAAGAGATGGCGGACATAAAGCACGGCCGGAATGTATATTCAACCGGGTCCGAAGCGAAAGCGTCCCCCTTTGTGGACTCGGTACTAAAGGCCCGATTGCCCGAGAGGTTTCGATTACCTCAAATCACTCCTTTCACCGGCAAGACCGACCCGACCGAGCATATTGAGTGCTTCAGAACCTATATGGAACTCCATGATGCCTCGGATGCAGTAATGTGTCAGGCCTTTTCTCTTACATTGACTGATGTAGCTCGACTGTGGTTCAAACAGCTGAAACCAAAGTCCATCAGTTCATTCGTTGAGCTGAGCGACGCCTTCCTCACCAACTTCATCGGCGGAAAGAAGAAATTGAAGCCCCCTGCACATCTGAATAACGTAGTTCAGAAGCAGTGAGAGCTATTGAAAGATTACATCAAGCGTTTTAATTTCGAATCCCTTCAAGTTCGAAAACATTCGGAAGAAACGGCCTTCAATGCACTCATGCAAGGAGTTAGGGATAAGCCATTCCTGGCATCTCTAGACAAAACTCCGCCCGATACTCTGGCAGAATTTATGGCACGGTCCGATAAATATGCCAACGCCGAGGAAGCGCGAATCCTGCGTGAAACTAAAACCTCGGCCAAAGAGTCGGCCAAAAAGGAAGCCGGCCGGGGGAAGGAAACGCAAAGAGGATCAAGCGCGTGACGAGCGAAGGTTAAGAAAACGGCCGGATCGAAAATTTTCCACATATACTCCCCTGAATAAGACTCGGGAAGAGGTACTGATGGAAATAAAAAACGAAGGCTTTGTTAGCTGGCCCAGTAAGCTCAAGAGTAATCCTAATCGGCGGGATAAGGATAAGTACTGCCATTATCATCGCGATCACGGGCATAACACAAGTGATTGCCGTCACTTAAAAGAAGAGATCGAAAGACTCATAAAAGACGGCCGACTCAGAGAACATATGGTCAAAGCTGGGGCATCTGAGGCGCGCCCGACCGAGAGTCATCCTATGGAAGAAATCCGGACGATTATCGGCGGTCCACAATGTGGGGGCGACTCAAACAACGCGCGAAGGAATCATGCACGAAAACTTAGTCAGCCTCAGTCCGAGCTCATGATTATAGATCGGCCATCAAAGGAGAAGAAAAGAGAAAGATATCGCATCTCGTTCACAGAAGAAGATGCCCGAGGCATCTATCACCCCCACGATGACGCATTGATTGTCACCCTGACTATCGCTAACCGAAAGGTGTTTCGTATACTAGTCGATACGGGGTCATCTGCAGACGTGTTATTTACCCAGGCGTTCGACAAAATGGGGATCGAACGATCCACACTGCGCCCAGTTCGGACCCCGTTGATCGGTTTTTTCGGAGGACAGGTGCTGCCTGAAGGGATTGTCTCGTTACCACTCACTGCTGGCAGTACCCCATGTCAGACGACGGTGATGGTAGACTTCCTGGTCGTCGATCAACCATCGGTATACAACGCAATACTCGGCCGACCTTTGTTGAGTCTCCTCCAGGCCGTGGTGTCCACTTACCATCTTTCCATGAAATTCCCGACCGAATCGGGAGTCGGGATTGTCAAAGGAGACCAGCAGGATGCGAGGCGATGCTACATGATAGCCGTAAAAGGAGCCGCCGACAAAAGTCCGACCAACATATTAACAATCGAATCGCTGGACCCTCGGGGCGAGAATTATGAACGAGGACAGCCGGTCGAGGATCTTGTCTCGGTCCCCTTGGTCGAGACAGATGGATCCAAGACGGTACGAATTGGCTCGTCTCTGCAGTCCCCTTTGAAAGAAAAGCTGATAGCCCTGCTCCGCAGGTACACCGACGTCTTTGCCTGGGGTCACGAGGACATGCCCGGGATCGACCCCTCTGTGGTGACTCACCGACTCAACATCGATCCGTCGTATCGACCGATCCGACGCGGCGACCGCTCGGCCCCGAACGATACGCTATCATCGAAGAAGAAGTCAACAAACTCCTCCGTGCTAATTTCATAGAAGAAATACACTATCCAGAGTGGGTCGCGAATGTCGTGCTTGTAAAGAAATCCAACGGGAAGTGGCGAGTCTATATTGACTATACCGACTTAAATAAAGCCTGCCCCAAGGATATTCCGCTTCCGAAGATAGACCAGCTAGTAGATAGTACCGCAGGACATGAGCTCCTTAGCTTCATGGATGCATATTCAGGGTATAATCAAATTGTAATGCACCAAACAGATAAATCAAAAACTACCTTTGTCACCGACAAAGGCCTTTATTGTTACCGAGTGATGCCATTTGGTCTGAAGAATGCCGGCGCAACTTATCAAAGGTTAGTTAACAAAATCTTTGCTCGGCTTATAGGCCGGACTATGGAAGTATACATCGACGACATGCTCGTCAAAAGCATACACGCGGCAGATCATGTGAATAATTTGGAAGAAATGTTTCTAATCCTACGGAAGTTCCGGATGAAGCTGAATCCAAGTAAATGTGCTTTTGGAGTAGGCTCCGGTAAATTCCTCGGTCAGTCAGCGAGGAATAGAGGCAAACCCTGAGAAGATAAAGGCTCTGATTGATATGGAATCTCCCAGAACCATTAAGGACGTCCAAAGATTGGCCGGACGAGTCGCAACACTCAATCGGTTCCTGTCCAGAGCAACGGATAAGTGTCTCCCTTTTTTCAAACAATTGAAAGGAAGACAAGCGATGGGTTGGACGGAAGAGTGTGAAGCAGCATTCCAGCAATTAAAATTATATCTCGGTTCTGCACCTCTCTTATCAAAACCTGAACCGGGGGAGTCGTTGCTCCTCTATCTAGCTGTATCCGCAGCGGTTAGCTCGGCTTTGATACGAGAATCAGAAGGAAAGCAACTACCGGTTTACTACGTCAGCAAAGTGCCAGCAGAAACGAGATACCCAAGCTTGGAAAAAGTGGCCTTGGCTTTAATAACTTCCTCTCGGCGACTTAGGCCGTACTTCCATGCCCACACCATCATTGTAATGACCAACCTTCCGCTTCGCCAGGTACTGCAGAAACCAGAAGCTTCCGGCCGACTCACCAAATGGGCTATCGAGCTGAGTGAGTTTGATATTCAATACCGACCAAAGGCAGCAATCAAAGGGCAAGCCGTAGCTGATTTTATCGCCGAGGGAACGTCTTCAGCCGAACTTTCAGCAAATGATACACCGAAGGACGGTGCAGCTCCGACCTCAACCGCTCCCCCTTGCCCTATTCCGTGGAATCTGTATGTTGACGGTTCTTCCAACTCGAAGGCCAGTGGGGCTGGGGTTGTGCTGGAAACCCCCGATCATACTTACATACAGTATGCCTTACGACTTGGATTCCAAGCGACGAACAATACGGCGGAATATGAAGCGTTGTTACTCGGCCTCCGACTCGCCGCTACCATGGAGGTCACTCACCTAAGTGTTTTCAGCGACTCTCAGTTGGTTGTTAACCAGGTTACCGGTGTATACCAGACACGAAAAGACCAGTTAAGGGCATACATGCAGAAAGCAAAGGAACTCATCAACGGATTTCAACTCTGTCGCGTCACTCGGATCCCTCGTACGAAAAACAGCAAAGCTGATTTGTTAGAAAAGCTCGCCTCGGCCGATGAAGATGAGATACCCAGGTCCGTCCCTGTCGAATACGTTGACAAGCCCAGCATAGATGAACCAATTAGCGAGGCCGTCAATACAATCGACTCGGAACCTTCCTGGATTGATCCAATCCGCCAATATCTTGACGAAGGAAAGTTGCCCGAGGATCGTGCCGAGGCTCGACGAATTAAGATTCGAGCCTCCCGTTATACCATATTCAACGGAACCCTCTACAAGAAAGGTTACTACGCCCCGTTGCTGCGGTGCCTCAAACCCACCGAGGCAAACTATGTGTTACGGGAAATTCATGAAGGAATCTGCGGAAACCACTCTGGAGGGCGATCTCTCGCCTACAAGGTCCTACGACAGGGATACTACTGGCCCACTATCCAACACGACGCCCGCGAGCTTGTTCAAAAATGCGACAGATGCCAACGGTTCGCGGCAATTCCGAGGCAAGCACCCGAAGCATTAACGCCGATGACTGGTCCTTGGCCTTTCCAGTGGGGCGTCGACATCATAGGACCGCTCCCTATGGGAAAAGGTCAGACCAAGTTTGCTGTGGTAGCGGTTGACTATTTCACGAAGTGGGCCGAGGCAGAACCATTAGCTAAAATAACCGAGCAGAAGATCACCGAATTTATATGGAAAAACATTATCTGCCGATTCGGGGTACCCCGTACCATCGTTACAGACAATGGAAGGCAATTTGATAACAGAAGCTTTCGCGGGATGTGCGACAACCTCGGAATCAGAAACGTTTACTCTTCGCCTCATCATCCTCAAACCAACGGACAAGTTGAAGCGGTTAATAAGATTATCAAGCAACATCTTCGGACCAAGCTTGGCCGGCCCAAAGGAGAATGGGCCGAAGAGCTCCCGAAAATTCTTTGGGCCTACCGAACCACCGCTCGAACAGCCACGGGGGAGACTCCGTTTTCACTAGCTTATGGCTCGGAAGCCGTCACTCCCGTTGAAATCGGATTACCTTCGGCTCGAATCACCACATTCAATGCAGAAGCAAACGAAGAACTCCTAGCACTCGGACTCGACCTTTTGGACGAACAAAGGGAAGTGGCACGGCTGCGCACGGAGGCGCGGCAGCGACAAGTGGCTCGGTTCTACAATACCCGAGTTAGGATTAGAAGATTTCGAATGGGAGATATGGTTCTTCGGAAAGTGTTTTCTAACACCAAGGAATTTGGGTCGGGTACACTGGGACCCAATTGGGAAGGACCCTACATCGTCTCGGGCACTATTAGACCGAGAACGTATCAGCTGGAAGATCTAAACGGACAGCCATTGCCTCACCCTTGGAACGCTGAACACCTCAAAGTCTACTATCCCTAGTTCTATATTCAACGATCAAAGAAAGGATAAAGCCAAGTCAAATAAGTAAAAGTAGGCATTTCTCTTTCATTCCTCAAAACATATGTAAGTACAAAGCAAGTGAATACATCAAAGCAAAAAAAAAATACATGTCCAAGGGCCCCGGTAACTGTCCTCATGCACCGGCCTCATCCCCAGCAGTATCTTCAGCAGTGGCGTCCGGGTTCTCGGATCCCGAGGCTGCTCCACCCTCGATTTCTGAAAGGTCAAGGTCAGGGAAGGATTTCTTTATGTCCTTGACGCATTCCAGATATCCGCTTTGGAACAAGCGGTCCCTTTCATCCTCGAACTCCGCCGACTCGAGGAATGCTTGGACGGCTTGGTCCCTAGCCCTCTCGGCCTCCCGAGTCTTCTCGACGGCCTGCTGAATGTGCTCCGCCGCCTCAAGCTTAGCCCGAGCTAAATCATCCGCGCACGAAGCATGGACTGCTAGAACTCGCTGATTCTCCTCTTCAGCTTTGGAGAGTCGAGCCAGCGCCTGGGCGACCTCTGCCTTCGCTTCGTCCAGGGCTCTTCTGGAGGAAGCCGCCTCTGCCCTCGCGTCTTCAGCAGCTTTCCGGGCAAGGGACGCCTCGCCTGTCAGGACGCCGACCCGGATCTCGGCCTCCCCGCGTCGACCTTCGGCCTCAGACAGAAGAGCCTGCAGCCGATGAGTTGAGGATAGCTCCTTGCTGGCCTTGATTAAGCAAGGAGCGAGTTCAAAAAGCATCCGGGCAGCGTGGCTAACGGTCTGCGACGACGGGGCGTTGTAGAGTTTCACGAACTCTCTTTCGCACCCGCGGGCCAGGGCCCAAGGAACCATCCCCGACACCACTTGCTCCAGGATTGACGGCCCCTCCTGGTTCGTCTCCTCCCCTCGGGAGGACGCGGTCCTCGTCTCTCCCTCCCCCCTGGAGGACGCGGCCTCGGTCTCTTCTTCCCGACTCGGCACAGCCGTCTCAACGCGTGCCGAGTCAGGTGCCGCCTGAGGCTCCGAAGCAGCAATCGCCGTCTCTTCCGCCCTTTCGTCCGGGTCGGGAATCACGACGACGGAAGGAGCAGAAGAGCTCGCCGCTTCGAGGACGGCTTGGACCCTTTGCCTCTTCGGCGAGGCTCCGAAAGAAGAACCGACCGCGGAGGAGCCTTCAACCTCGTAATCGCCTCGAGGCGGACGAGCTCCAGCCATCTCGGTTCGGGGACAATCCACGAGGTTGGGACGAGCTTCGGCAGATCTCGTAAAAAAAAAAAAAAAAAAAAAAAAAAAGGATAAGTTATGACGAAGTAAGTCGGGGAAAATTCGAAAAATCCAGAAGATTCATTCCCAATTACCTGTAACTTCCGAGTCCAGACCTGCAAGATGAAGGCGTTACTGTGAGAAGCACCTTCCAAGACTGTCTCTCGGATCCAACGACCTCAACTCTTTGATCCGAGCCGAGGCAGTACGAGCGTCGGCCGCTTCTTTGGAATATCTGCCAAACACAAGCTCGTCAGACTAATAAAAAAAAAACAAAAAGAGGGGGCGAGAGGGAGAGAAGACCCAAGTCACCGCTCTTTGGAACGCCCGAGGAACACGAGCCTCGTAAGAGACTCATCCGTCTCCCAGCGACCACATGCCCAAAACCAACGCTCTCTCCAGTGTTTGTTGGAAGTGGGAGGGTCGGTTATCAGGGAACCGCCTCCGCCTCGCCAAGCAGCGAAGACGTAGAAGCCGGGGTAGTTCGGATTTACCCGCACTTGATACAGGTGGAGAAATTCGTCGACTGTAAGTGGTGGCTGTTCCATCTCAGCCCACAACACTGCACATCCGAGTAAGTTCCTCCACCCATTCGGGACTATCTGCCCGGGGCAATCTTTATGCGAGACAAAACTCCCCGGACTATGGTCTGAAGGGGCAGACGCAAGCCGCATTGCATCGACACTTGGTAAATCGCGACTGCCCCGGCAGGAGGGTGATCCGGTAAATCATTCGGACGGGGAAGGTAGGTGATGACCGACTCGGGAATATGGTACCCGACTCGGATTCTGTCCAAGTCCGTCTCAGTCAAGACTGAGGGAACCGGACCGCTTAAATCTTCCCCCGATCCTTCTTCTTCAGATTCGGCCTGCGCCGACTCACCAACAGGAGCAAGATCAGGGGTTCCTTCGGCGATTAAAATTTCATCTTCTTCCTCCTCATCCTCCTCCATATCCCTTGGCAAGTTAGGCCTTCCCGGGCGGGTTAATAGAGACGACCCGCCCCGAGAAGGAACGACGGAAGCAGGGCGCTCCGCCGGAGCTTCGGTGACTCTCTCCGGTAGACAAGCAGCGTTGGCGTCCACTGCTATCTCCGTCAGTAAGGAAGGCGATTCCGCAACGTTAAAACGTTGCGCTTCGCCTTCGTCTCCTGAAGCTCCCCTGGGACTTTGAGAACTCCTATCCGCCATTATTACCAAATAAAGAGGAAGGAGAAACTCACCTGAGGGAGAAAGGAAAACGGAGATGGCGGAAAGAGGCACCGACGGTAAAGAGAAAGAAAAGGAAGGAGACGAAAGGCTATGTAAACCCTAAAGAAAATGCGGAGCGGGAATGGCAAGAGCAGTAAAAGTTTAAAGTGCGGGGCCCCTGACGTTATATAAGGTGGCCATACGACGGAGACAATTAATGAGGAAATGATTCGACGCCTGCATCGATTCCCTCGCTCGACACGTGGCGCACGTCAACTGGCAACAATAATACCTTCGCTACGTGTCCAATCCTCATTGGCGGGATGTGTGATTTGACGGCTGACGGCGCATGCGATGTCAGAAGCTGAACCGTCCCCCATCAAAGGCCTCATGGAATGCATTTAATGATCACGACTCATCTCGGACTGAGTTACGAACCGACTCCAAACTCGCTACTCCTCAGTGTCATATGAAACACACGGAGTAGGATGGCTCTTGTTGGGGGCAAAAATACAAGTCCGGGGACTCGGACTTAATGCCTCGGGACTCGGACTTGATACCTCGGGTCGCCGAAGGATGCGTCAAATCCGAGGCATGGTTCGCTAAACCGAGACAATGGTTGAGTCGGTTCGAACGACTTATCAGCGTTCCGGGCATGTGTCGGGCGGACCGCCTTGCAAGACCGACCGTCGCTAGGTCAGATCTCATCCCGGATATCTTGGGATAAGATCTCCGACCCCGAAGCTCACGGGATCGGATAATGGCTCAAGATGGGCACGATCCTATCTCCGTGATACCCGAGAAGATCCCGCGCTCAATATCAGGAGGACCCCAGCAGCTATAAAAGGAGGACCCTTGTCACCTTGAGAGGTACGAAACAAATTCCTCCTAAAAACCTTCCAATACTTTGAGACCCCGAGTCCAGGCCTGACTTTGGCATCGGAGGGTCCCCTGCTCGAGCCAGGGTCTCCTTTGTTTTCTTTCTGTGCAGGCATACAAGGGTCCAGGAGGACGAACCAGACAATTGCATCAACACAATCTAATTCATTTATTGCTGAGCCTAACTATATAAGTGCTCTTATGTATCCCCAACTCAACTGGAAGCCTAAATCTAAAGACCCGTTGAACACCCGGTGGATACGAGCAAATCTGGCTCCGGGTCTTAAAAAATAGACCCGAATTTGAAAAAATCCGGACCAGCGGGATCCGAACCCAATTAGCCCAGATACGACCCTATAGGACCTCACCCGAACCTGACCTGTTTTGAATGTTTTGGATTACTCACCTCGGACGTCGATCATATGGCCCATGTATGGGGCTGATACGGCCGTATCCTTCACGGACTATACGGTACACATGCGGTAAAACGTACTGATATTGGACTAGACTAGACTACAAACAATGTTAGAATCACCCGTCTACATCGGGGCCCACTATTTGTGTGGTTTGGATTGAGGTTCATGTATGCCACTTAAGTGGTCATGCTTTCCTGTCAACTACGGAGCTGATCCACTACTGCTAGATTCACTGCATTTTAAGGTTTCTAAGATCTTAAACAACGCACGTGGCCTGATCACGTCCATTGATTTCCCACTAATTAAAATTTCCGTTGACAGACCATCATTTGGTGGGGAACGGATTGGCTTCTCCCCCCGACACCAGCCAATGGCTGGTGGTCGGTGCTATGTGGGCCCAAGCATGATGTATGTGTTTCATCCATGCCATCCATCTGTTTTTACAGATCATTTTACAGTATGATTCCAAAATTGAGTTATATTCAAATCTCAAATGGACCACATTACAGGAAAAAGTGTTGAATGTGGGTCAACCATTAAAAACATTTTAGGGGCCATAAAAGTTTTGGATCAAGCTGATATTTGTTTTTTCTCTTCATCTGGGCCTGTATGACCTAATCAACAGATTGGATGTCAAATAAACAGTATAGTGGGCCTTAGGAGAATTTTAATGGTTGATATCCAATCACTATTGTTTTCATGTGGTGTGGTCCACCTGAGATTTATATCCCTATAATTTTTGGTAACAAGAAATAAAATGATCTGTACAAATGGATGAATGGAATGGATGAAACCCGTACATCATGGTGGGCCCCACAGAGCACCGACCACCAGCCACGGAGCTGGTGTCAGGGGGAGTAGCCAATCCGTTTCCCATTTGGTGTCCATTTGTATGCAACTGATTGAAAAGCTAACAATGTCCAAACAGTTTGATTTTTGGACGGTTTCAATCTAACACGTGTACGCCACATGTTCAGCAATGACACTGAGGCACGGTATCTCCCATGCCCACAGAGGCACTGTTTCGGCTTCTATGGTATCAACTCCGGTCATGCATCATGGACGCAAACTCACGCAACAAAAAAGTTGTGGACTTCACCATATGCATAACATCCATTCCGTCCATCAATTTTCTCCAGCTCAAGTGAGTGTGTAAGACAAAAATCAGAAAAATCCAAAACTCGAGTGGGCCACACCACAAAGAAAAGTGTGGATCTAGGTGCCTATCATTGAAACCATAAGGCTCACCCAAGTTTTAGATAATGTGATTTGGTTTTCCTATCATCCCGGTGCAACTCACCTTATGAACGGTTGGATGGCACATAATCAGTAAGAAGTTTTCAATGATGGGATCCCATCTCCATCGTTCCTTGTTGCGCGGCCCGCTTGAATTTTGGATTGGCCCGACTTTTGGACTCGCGTCGTAACACGAGCTGTACAGGCTGTTTAGGAATTTCCAACTCTCCTTTTTCCTCACACAAGATTAGGCCACGTGACGTGTGTATTAGCCGTGGGTCCGACCCAACCCAATCATTGGCTCGGATCAGGCACACGTGTCTCAGGTGCACCGGTGCCTCGAATAAACTATTTTTTTAATTCTTAGCTCACCTAACAAATAATCTCTGCAGACTGCAGATCGGGCAGCGAGGCAGTCACGTTGGGAAAACGGCTAACGGACAAGCCATCTGCCTCCCCAATTTCCAGAAAAAGATCTATTTGATACTCTAGCGGAGCATGACGCTTGATACGCAGGTGGTCGGAAAATTGTACATTAAATGTGGTATCCACTCTCCCAAAATCAGAGTAGACCACATTTGGATTTTTGTCATTTGTCAATGGCTAGATATTGTTTTCTATGAGTGGCCAACCTGATAAGTGGAAGGGGCTGATTTTTCTTTTATTTGATCCTCATGGTGTGGCCCACCTATTGGAAGGATTGGATCTCACACACGTGTTAGGTTAAAAGTTACTTGCTTGGTGGACCGTAAAAACGACGTGAGCCGTTAAGACCTTTTGATTTGAGAATGATGATCCAAAGGCAATCAAGATACTTAGCAAATCTCTTGTACCATCGTCCTTTCCTTTCCTATCCTACGCTGCCTACTTTCATTTATATCTAATCATTGATTCTCCCACGAAGTATTTGGGTTCATTTAGTAGCTTTGGGGTAGCCTTGTCACCCATTTGGCCACTAAATTTGATGAGTAGGTGTCTCATGGTTCGATGAGGGGCTGTGCAAAATTTGAAGACAAACAGATGTGGAGTTTCATCGTACGGTTTCGATATTTAAATGGCCTCGTGGGGTCCATTCAGGTTGTTTGGGGCAGTTCTGATGCCCCCCTGGCCACCAAATTTATAAGATAGGTGTCCCATGGCCCGATGAAGGGCCGTGCAAAATTTGAAGGCAATCAGACACGGGGTTTTACCGTTTGGGTCTGATCTGCGATCAACGGCCACCGTTTCACGATCGGGTTCCAGATTTTGTGGACGGGCGTAGAAAAATACTTTAGGCCTTCACCATGAATGTAGAAGAGATCCGAAGGATGCAAAGCCTAATATCTCAGTTTTATTTAAAAGTGTCAGATTTAAGTTCTAGCCTTTGAGTCAAGGCTGGGGTGAGTTAAGTTTAGTAAGTGCCGTTGGGACGGTGTGAATAATTAATTTCTAGGTGTTTACTGAGTCCGCGGTCCGCGATGGACAACAAGTCCAGTGAGATCTACGGTTTTCCCAATTTTTAGATTTTTCTGACATTCCTTGGCCGTTGCACGTCCATCAAGTACAAATAGGTTACTTGGCTTGCTTGCCCACACACGGTCCGATCACAACAAGACTGGTCCACCCCCATGGGCTAATCAGGGTTAATTTGTTGGTGGTACCCCATACACGAGCGGTTCTGCGGCAAATCTTACGTGTACGCCTCCGGACACTGTGCTAATTGGACATGACATTACACTATATCTAGAACTAGTTAAACAATCCTAACCATGTGATTTTGCCTATTGAAAAGGTAGTACCATTGGACGGCTGGGATAATCTAGCAAGTACGATTTCCTACGAATGCTCTATCTACTACGGGACAATGATTTGGACGGCCTGGATTGAAACGTGTATATATCACATATGGTAGATGAATTGCTTTGGGAGGAACCAACGAGCCTACACATCAACAAACATTACAATTATGATTTATAAGATGTGGGACCATATTCTAGTGATTAGACCCGTTGGTCTGACGAGCTTCATCATGGACGAAATGTCTAGAAAGATCTTAACCTTATACATAAGCGGTCCACATTCCAACGAGCACCAAAGGGTTGGGAACTTCTAATCTGGATTACTTTTGAGGAATCTACCATCTAACGTGGGGTCCATCAGATTAATGGTTCTGATAGGCTTTTCATGTCTGAAATCATGTGCATTCACCTAACCATAGTTAGTGCAATTTTCTGGCTGACGCGCACCTTAAGCTATACTCGCTCTGGTTTTGTTAATCCTCCCCGCGACTATCAATAGGAGCATACATTTGCATGCATACGTGATAGTTCATTACACGTGTGGGAGATCCAAACCTTTCATCAGTCAGGCCCTAACGTGTACATGCACTTCTGTGGCCCACCTTTAATTTCTCGTGTGCTGAAATTACAAGGTTTGCCAGCAAAGCTCTTGTGCCACTTCTGCCACACGATGTGATGATCTAAACGGTTCATCTAAAAGTTCAATTGTAGATGAGTCATCGGGCAAAAATATCAAGGTAGGAAACCATCACATGAGAGAGTGTGTGTGTGTGGGACCTACCTCTTGAAGTAGGTCATGGTCCCACACACATGAGTCCATGACCCAAGGGCTCGGTATTCCCTCGGAAGAAAAGCTTCTAAACTTCACTCCCCAAGTATAGGGTTGTGATGTAGTAATAAACTCGGTGAGACCGAGGTCGAATCCACAGGGACTGAAAATTGTACGTGATCTGGAACTAACTAGATCTAGAACTAGCAAAAGATGTAATCTAAATAGAATTTAATGGAATAATTATGGGATAATTATAGAAAATTTAAATAATTCAGGGAATAAGAAACTAGGGATTCAGAGGATCCACTTGTAGAGATCAGGGAGATCTTTATGCCTGCTTCAAAAATTATGAAACTTAAACTGAACTTCCTCTGATATAATTTTCAAAGAGATGAAAGGTATATGAATTAGAATGGATTCCATCACCAAACCATGCCCAGGAGACAAAGTAAATAACAGAATTAAACTAGTTACCAACCAACCAACAATGTATGAAGATCAGGAAGGGTACTGTCATCCTACCATGCCCATAGAACAATGATGAACAACAGGGCTTCCTGACTTCATAACATAAAAAGGGGAAAGAAATACTCAAAGCCATTGCAAACCCATTGTAATTTCAGTCACAACAGACCATTAATGACTAAGAAAAATATTCCTTTAATAATCAACTAAAATCACATTCAGTTCATGAATTTTAAATTACAGGCACAATATAATCTCCCATTTCGCTACAGGCTTCACCTCTTAGCCCTAGCCAAGAGGTTCAGCCACACACAGGCATGATGCGGCTGGATCCCTTAAACAAAGTAAAATAAAATAAAAAGAAAAAGAAATAAACAGAAAAAAATACCAAACTCCACCACTCTTTCTCTTGTGCAAGCCAAACCTGTTGCTCACGTCCACCAAGCTTCTCCTTTTCTTTTCCTTCCTTTCCTCCCGTCCTCTCCTTTTATCCTTCCTGCAGATGGAGGCTGGAGCTCGTTTTCCGCGGTGGAGAGTGCGCAAGAACTGTTTACGCACGGCAGCATGCGCAGCAACAGAAAATGCAAAAAGGACTCGCGTTTCGATCGAGATTGCTCGACTATTCTTCCAAATATCTCAAAAAAGACATCATGGATAAGGTTAGGGCAATATATTGGACGGTCTGGATCATGCATCCGACCACCACCATGAACGCACAATGGCCCACAACGGCCGGATTTCACGGACGTGTAAAACAGAGTCAGCGCTTCTTGCGCTGGCTGTCGGTGGGACCCACTTATTGACTTCGACTGATAAATCCACTCCGTTATTTGGATTCTCGACGAAAAACTGGTCAGGAAGGGTGGGTTTTCTTCAAATTATGCATGGCCCATTGGACCAGATCCATTCACCGTCTATCTTTCTTTTGGACGATCAAAATGAATCTCCGGGACCTTTTGAGAATTTGCCACCTAGGCATGCGTGATATGGCCCTTGTGATTCTCATGGACGGTCCAGATCTGTCTTTTGAACGATGCATGGGCCCCACAACTCAAAATCGGAAGGCTAGCATCCGTCCGTTACACGGACGCTGGAGTCTTTTGGAAGGAGTCTCGGTCAGAGACGGAACGAAAATTTTTTCATTGCCGTACACAGCTAGTGCACTTATGCACTATGCACACCGGTCTCATATGGGGTCCACATATGATGTTTTCGCGAAATCTGCACCGTTCATCTTCTGAATCATCAAATTTAAGGGGTTGATACCAAAGTTAAAGCATATCCGAAGATTAGGTGGGCCCAGAATCAACTGTTTATGGGCTGATCTGACAGTTGTGCCACTTCCAGAGGCATCTAATGGCTGAAATTTTACGAGTACGGTTAATTTATGGCCCTCAAGCCATGTATGAATTTCGAGCCAAACTGATGATGGAAACCCAGTGATCTTGCATTCTGGCTGACTTTCAGGCCGCTTGAACTTCAGATTCTCGATTTTCGTGGATCCCTGACGTGTAATTCCGTCGATCTTGGTCCTCTGGAGTCCGTCCCATGCTCTGGTGTCATCAGAGCGTTAAATCCATGCTTTAAGCACCCTTTTTCAGTCCATGCTCGTACATACACTCTGCATTACAAACACGATTAAATCAGGCCATTAAGCGGTATCATGCTTGTAAATCTATGCAACAACTGGGTCTGATATGCAATATTTGACCTTCAACACTAAACGAAAAAAAAAATAAAAAATCAACTTAGTTACAAAGGATGGTTGGGTTCGAATTGATCACGTTCTATTGCGCTGCATCACGTTAGGTTATTGGCACAAAAATGACCAAAATCTAAAATGCAAGATGTCCCAACACATAAAAAAATTAAAAAATTAAAATAATTGTGTGCATAGATGGCCCACCATTGAAATCCTATTATGATCTGTTTTCATATATAGCCCATATGCCTGTAATTACATCTTTCCCTCGGTCTCATTTTCATTTTTTCTCTTTACTCTCTACACGCAGCGACATATATCCTCATATTTAATACACACACACACACACACAAGTCCTATCAAAACTAGCTGACACAACCTAACTTAATCAAAACCTGACCAAACCCATTTTTAACTAGACCTAAAGGAGGTCTTAATGCATGCCTCTGCTATAGACACTTTACATTTCAACAATGAAGTCTTGGATTCGTGACGCAGTGATGAACGTGACAAGGTCGATCACCGTCTTCAAATTCATAAATTACTAGTTATAGTAAGTGTTCTATTCAACTTGACCACATTAATCTCCTAATTATTTTAAGCACTTTTCATGTTGGACACAACTCCTAAAGCCCGCCAGGGGAAATGTTACAATCAAACCAAAATTTACTAAAAATAGTAAAAACTGAAATAAACAGAAAATTTGACTGTCGATCTGATAAAATCTCACAAATTCGACGTGGGCTACCCAACATATCCGCGTTGGTTGGCTAAAGTAGTTGTCCTACCTCAAAATCATATATGGTATGTCGAGTAACTCATTCCGGTTTGCGAGATCTACCTGTTTTAAGGTTCTGATGGTCTTGATGACTTTCACCTCCGATCGGGCCTTCTTTGGTCTATCTTGGTTATGAAAATGTCCGTGACTTGCTCTACATCAATTCGAGTGCTCATACCAGGCCTATGTAGAAAAAAAAAAAGAAAAAGACCTAAAAGGTTAAACCAACTTGACTCAATTTCTTCACATGTCCAAGAAAAGACCATGAATTGGTTAAAATCAGGTTTGATCCATCAGATCTCATAAGTCCAAATCACTGCTAACAACCCCAACAAAGGGTGGATTGGAGGGCAACTATCCATGTCCTATCTCAACCAGAAAAGGAAGTTAGTCATACATCAATTATTGCAACCACCCTTTTTGAAAGCACCATTTGCCTACCTCTACATTTCTTCATTTAAATTTCTTTATATTGCTGTGGATGACGATAAGACCTATCATTTCTCTGTGAACAACCACTTTTCTAGAAAGTTAAAAAAGAAGAAGATTATTATTTGAACGAGTACGAGATATATAGCTAAATGCGTACAAAGGCCTTAATATAAGTAAGCTCTCTACATTTGGCACTTACTCGACTTAGAAAAAGCTTTTCCATTCACTCTCTTGTGGTATTTTATCATAGCTTGTTCTTGGTGCAAATGAGTAGAATAGCTTGAGTTGCATCAGAGTATTGTCAATGCGGGGATGGACAAGCTAACGAACTAAGAGACCTATGACATGCAGCATTGTTAGAAATGTTGTGATTTAACTTTAATCAACAATAGAGGAAATGATTTTTCCTTAATTTGAGAATTTTTGTCGTTTGGATTTTTACAAAGAGGTCATCACCTTTATTTATAATTTTATATCTCTGACATAAAATACGAGATGACTGATGATGCTGTTTTATGGTCGTCTTAGTCATACCTTTGAGATCCTGCACAAATGAAAAATTAATGGAGACCCTGGCTAAGACAAGGGACCCTCTGATGCCAAATTCACACATAAAATCTGAGTCCATACATATGTCAGTGTTTTTGTGTGTACTTTTTTGATGCCCTCCTTGGATAGAAAGCTATCCTATTTGGCAAGTAGTTGTTTTTTGAGATCCTCGGCACGGCTCCTAGAACAACCTTAGCGATAAGATCATCTGGTCAGAACTTGGGGAGGTTGCACTAGATGAGGTGGTTAAAGGTCTAAAGCCGTCCTAAGTTGGATGTCGGGTCGCAATTAAGGTCAACCTCGATGCGTACTAGCCAACATAGTAGTTCATCGGCTAGTCAGAGGTCATTACAAGCTCCGTTTTCTTCAATGATAATCGGAATGTCACAGGGCTTGAGCCTGGTTGTCAGAGCTGGAGGGTCACTCCAGGTACACTGTAGTTTTTCTCACACAAATCATCCATGGTCAGTCTCTCTTTATCTGTAACAATGACTATTATCTAATTAATTTAGAAAATTTAATTACTATCTAAACACCTTTTTTTTAACTTAGCTACAATGACAGAAAATATAATAATTGCAACTGTAAAAAAAAAAATAGAATTAACATTATATTCTTGATTTTAGATTTCTTAGATGCCATCGCATGGGAAATTTACGCTGGATAATATATGTAGATAAGGATATTACATCTATATAGAGCATGCATCGACCATATGCAACTGTCAAGTTTTATCTTGTTGTCCAACTACATCTTTCCCACCAAACATACCCCGAAGATTCGTCTAATGATGCTCACTTGGAATAAAAGTCCAGGCATATCCGCTCATTATGTGAACGGTACCGTTGGAATTAGTGGACAACAACACGACAAGTACAACTGAGATTTTGAAATGCAA